>NC_140419.1:23579504-23762004 GCF_965140295.1 Lepidochelys olivacea
GCAGCAGAAAGCTTACAATGACCAAAAGTCTCAGATACTCTGTCCCTACATCTTGCTCGCCAGTAACCATAACAGAGGGTAGAACCAGACAGACACATCCCTTTTCGGGAGTAGATCCAACCCTCCTGCATGTCCAAGCCAATTTCTGACTGTGAGAATGATGTGTTGGGGAAAGACTAGCCTCACCTGCTGGCTTCTGAGACTTCCAGTGTGGGAGAGAAGCCCCTAGAACATGCCCCTTAAGCCTAAAGGCTACTTTGTCTGGCGGATGACAAGAAGAGACCTAAAGACTCTTTTTCCTCAACAAAATATGTTCTATCCTGAAGCCAGGATAAGAAGAAAGTCCCAGAGACTGGCTACCCCAAGTATGACCCCTGAAGCTGGCTTTCTTGAGGGACAGTGGAAAGAAGGAAGAGGAGTTTATTTCACCAACAGATAAGATGGGGAAAAAGAAAGCAAGTCCCCAAATATCAATATATGATAAAATCAATGGAATGACTCCCATTGATTTAAATTGACTTTGGATCAGTCCCGATAACAGCAACTAAGTTCGATAGCAACTATACCTCCATTTTAACACTAATATTCATCACTTCATAATGAAAATAAAAACTTTGCATTTTCTAAATCTTAACATTAACCCTTGAAGGAAAGAAGAGGGTTTTTTCCAAAAAAAAATGAAGCAAATTAAATATTTTTTTTCAGTTTAGGTGATTTTAAAAGGACTATATGGAATTTTAGTGAAACGTTTAATATTTTTATGTCCCTGTATTTTGAAAAATGAGTCAAATTATACTTCCACAATTACTTGGTAAATAATCTCAAGCATATTCTTGTGCAGATGCTACTTTGAAAACAAAATATAGACTCCAATGCCACATACACACATTCAAAATTTGCATTTTTCAAAAACTAGGAAAGAGTCTTCAAAGTTGAAGCTGACGGAAAAAACATGCCCAGTCTTCAGATCTGGACACGTGTGCATATTTTAATCAGGAATAATTATTTACATACATAGAAGCGTGGCATGATGTTAAGCGTTTTATCAGCATGAGTTTGGGATTGCTACATTCTTCAAGAGAGGGAGTATGTTATGAAGACCATCCCTAAAATGATTATTCATATTCCACATAGGAGAGAAAAACTACTTTAGAAACCTTTCACGTTTTTTAAAATATTTTCTACATGTAAAATTTTATTTCCCCTATATCTAAAGCTGAATTTTAAGGTTTATACACCATAATTTCAGACTCTATTTTTAATCAAGGACAGTTTTTTTCTCCCTTTTACTGCTACTAGTCTCAGACTATCAATACAAGTATGAGGGTATTTTTTGTCTAGACATAACAGTAATGCCCTCAGTTGCGCACACACACCAACCATGGATTTTAATGGGAGCTATGCAAACAGATTCAAGGGCAGAATTTAGTCCATTAACTATAACGTAGCATGTGTCTACATAAATACTTATGTGTGACACAATCTACATAGTAGAAATTAACTGGAATATTTTCAGAATTAAAAGACACATAAGAATTACCGTTTAGAGTAAATTGTAATTTAAGACAATTTTATGAAAGGATCACACCTGAGGATTGTCTGAATCTGTTCAACCTTCTTACAAACCAAAAGCAAAAAAAGTAACAACATAATCCTGTCAGGAAGATGTTAACAATGCATGTATTTTTACACCAACATCTCCAACAGGAATTGCTTCTATAACATCTTTTATGTTGTAACAAAGAAAATCTTAAGGAAAAGAACTAATAAATGAACAAAACAAGTTGAAGACTTGAGTGTTTACTGTATCAAATAGCAAACTAAACTTTTTAAATAACTTATTTAAGCAAACCGCCTGGTATGTAAAAATTCATGAACTGTATGCAGAATAAGTGAGAGTCATGAATGATAGGGATTTACAAGGATATAAAAACCTCAGATGGTTTTGGTGACACCATAAACCACAAGAGCAAAGTTTAACGGATTATGATATCCCCAGAACCACACAGCACCCAATTCTCTTAATCAGTTTGGCCATTTTTTGGTTACCTAGAAATATTTCTAAAAATGCATAGATTCATGCTCATTTCCCACCTCAACTTGACTTTCTATGCTTGTGTTTCCTTCCCCATAAAAGTATATTGCTCCAAATGCTCCTTCACACCACCCCAAATTATCCTGATCTTGCTCACGCTTTCCTGATGTCTCTTTTTTGCCGTTCTAAACTTGTGTCCCTGATCAGATATTCTCATACTTTTCATTCTCACATGTAGAGATTTTTGTCAAGTTCTAGTTGCCTCTCACTAGTATTCATATAGCATAAACCTGAAATAGCACTTTAAGCTTTTATTTTACATACCGGTATATATAAAGCACCTTTCATCCTGAAGAGACTTTACAAACTTTACCAGAAATACAGTGCTACACAGGGGTCTACTACTGAAATCCAGCTGAATTTAGGGTATAATATTAATAGATATGAAGGCCATAAGATCACTGTGATCATCCAATTTGACCTTCAGTACAGCACAAGCCATATAACTTCCCCAAAATGATTCCTAGAGAGCATCTTTAGAAAGCATCCAATCTTGATTTTAAAATGGTCAGTGATGGAGAATCCAATACAACCCTTGGTAAATTGTTCCATTGGTTAGTTACTCTCGCCATTAAAAATTGACACCTTATATCTAGTCTGAATTTGTCTAGTTTCAACTTCTAGCCATAGTATTGTATTATACTTTTTTCTGCTAGGTTGAAGAGCCTTTTTAAAATATTTGTTCCCCATGTAGATATTTATAGACCGTAATCTAGTCATCCCTCGACCTTCTCTTTGTTAAAATAAATAAATTGAGATCCTTGACTCTGTCACTATCAGGTATGTTTTCTAATCCTTTAACCATTCTCATGGTTCTTCTCTGAATCCTCTCCAGTTTATCAACATCCTTCTTCAATTGTGGGCACCAGAACTGGACACAGTATTCCAGCAGCAACTGCACCAGTGCCAAATACAGATGTAAAATAACCTCTCTACTTCTACTGGAGATTCTCCTGTTTATGCATTCCAGGATCACATTAACTCTTGTTGGCTACAGTATCACACTGGGAATTCATGTGTAATTAAATATCCACCATGACCCCCAAATCTTTTCCAGAGTCACTACTTCCCAGGATAAAGTCCCCCATCCTGTAAGAATGGCTACACAATTTGCTCCTAAATGGATACCTTTACATTTAGCTCTATTAAAATGCACACTGCTTGCTTGGGCCCAGTTTATCAAGCAATCCAGATCAGTGATCCTATCCTCTTCATTATTTACCTCTATCTCCAATTTTTGTGTCATCTGAAAATTCTAACAGTGCTGATTTTATATTTTCTTCCAGATCATTGATAAAAATGTTAAATAACATAGGGCCAAGAACCAGTCCCTGCAGAATCTCACTGAAAAAACACTTGTTGATGATTCCCTGTTTACAATTACATTTTGAGATCTGTCAGTTAGCCAGCTTTTAATTCAGCCATGTGTGCCATGTTAATTTTATATAATTCAAGTTTCCTAATTGAAATGTTGTGCTGAGCCAAGTCAAATGACTTACAAAAAATTATTACATCAACACTATTACCCTTACCCAACTTGCAATCTAATAAAAAAAGATATCAAGTTAGTTTAACAGGATCTGTTTTCCATAAACCCATATTGATTTGCACTAATTACATTATCCTCCTCTAATTTTTTATTAATCAAGTCCCATATCAGCCACTCTATTATCTTGCTAAGGATCAACGTCAAGCTAACGGGATAACTCTGGTAATCATAGGCCTGTTTACCCTTTTTAAGAAATGACAAAACGTTGGCTTTCTTTCAGTCTTCTGGAACTTCCCCAGTTCCCCAAGACTTACTGAAAATGAACATTAACGGTCCAGTGAGTCTCTCAGACAGCTCTTTTAAAACTCTTAATGCAAGTTATCTAGAACTGATGATTTTAAAATGTTTAACTTTAGCACCTGCTATTTAGCATCCTCATAAGAGACTAGTGGAATGGAATGAGTGGTATCATCACCATATGATCAGACTACATCATCTGTTTTTCCCCCAAATACAGAACAGAAATACACAGTAGACACTGCTGCCTTTTTTGATTATTATTGATAATTCTACCACACCATTGTCAGGATTCTTTTTGTTCCTAACATACTTAAGAAACTCCTTATTGTCCTTAACTCTACTCGCCAAAGGTTTCGCCTTGTATCCCTTTGCTTCGCTTACCAACTTTCTACATTTCTAACTTCTGATTTATATTTATTTCTATTAACTTCCCTCTTCTTCTATCTGTTATATATTTTTACAGCTGCCCTCGTTTCCACTCTAAACCAGGTTAGATTTTAACCAGTCTGGCCTTCTTCCTCAATTGTAGGATTGTGGCTTTCTGGGCCTCTAGTAAGGTGTTCTTAATTTATTTCCAAATATCATTCACATTTTTCTAATTAAATTCTTCCTCCCAGCTCATTTGACACATAATTGTTTTAACTTTGTAAAGTTGGGCACCATTAAAGCACCAAGTATATATATTACTGATCTGGACTTCATTCTGCTTGCACATTATAAATGTGATCAAGTCATGATTAAGGCTCCGTGTTTGTCACAGAGGTCACATTCCGTGACCTCTGTGACTTCTGCAGCAGTCTGTGCGGCTGGCCCAGGAGCCACCTGAGCAGCTTGGGCAGCCCTGGGCCAGTCGCACCAGCTGCTGCTGGGGCAGTCTTGGGCTCCCCACTCTCTCCCCCCAGCAGCAGAAGTTGCGGGGGGGCCCTCAGGGCTGGGGATTGGGGTGCGGGGTGGCGGCTCCCTGGAAGGCCAAGAGGATCTCCCCTCCCTCAGCTCCTAGCTCCACGTGCTACCTCTGCTCACAGGTGCAGGCACCGCCCCCTTAGCTCCCATTGGCTGAAGTTCCCAGCCAATGGGAGCTGCAGAACCAGGGCTTGGGGTGGAACGAAGGCAACACATGGAGCTAGGAGCTGGAGGTCCCCGCTTCCCAGGAGCCAGGTAGGGAACCTGCCCCAGCCCCTACTAACCCCTGCCCTAGCCCACTCCCCCCACCCCGAGCACCCATGGCACCCGCCGGACATGTCCCCTGGGCCACCCCCACAGCCAACCACCCCTGAGCCGCTCCCCAAGTATTAGTCAGGGGTATATAGTAAAAGTCATGGACAGGTCACAGGCCATGAATTTTTGTTTACTGCTCATGACCTGTCCATGACTTTTACTAAAAATATCTGACTAAAACATAGACTTAGTCATGATCACTTGTACCTAAAATACCATTAATTTTTAAATCTATGATCAGTTCTGGTTTATCTTCTGGGACAGGGTCTAAAGAATTCCTCCAAGTTGGCTGCAATACTTTTTTGAGTTAAGAAAGAGTCATTTATAATGTTAAGAAATTCCAAGGATGTTTTAATACTGGCGTATTCTGTGCACAGCACAGCTCTATAGCAGTTTATAATAGGAAGTGAAGAATACCTTATTTACAGAGCTAGTTTGAAAATGTGGTTCCCTCCTCCCATCCCCACAGAAAATTTTGACTTTTGGGGTCAAATTATTCAGCAAAACCTGAAAATGTCTATCCAGAAATACCACCACAGAGCTTCAGGGACAGTTTGGCTGTCCCACATCCCAATTCTCCTCTAAAGCCTGAGTTTCCAGGCCAGACTACATCTCCCGTGATACACCATGTTTCTACCTTTTTCCTGAGACTGCAGCATGATGCATCTTGAGAGATGTAGTCTGCCAGGGAACCCAGTACATAGAAGAGAATGAGGGAAATGAAGCACCCAAACTACAACTCCCATGAAGCATAGCAGCAGCAGCATTTCCAGGTAAAAAATTTTCAGATTTTGTGCACTCCGTTTTTTTCCCCCAATTGAAAGTTCTTCTTTTGTGGAAAACAGACATTTCTCACAAAAGATTTATTTCAAAAACCCAATTTTCTATAAAAAACAGCTGCAACAGAAAACTTTCAAACAGTCCTGCTCTTATACAACTGAGGGAGAATTCAAGCTAGCAGAATATAATTGGCTAGTATGGAAATTAGTCAGGGTGCTAGGGTTAACATCACTATTCATGTGAAGAGTGGCAACTGATTGTTAAAAGAAAAGGAGTACTTGTGGGACCTTAGAGACTAACCAATTTATTAGAGCATAAGCTTTCGTGAGCTACAGCTCACTTCCTCAGATGCATATCGTGGAAACTGCAGCAGGCTTTATATATACACAGAGAATATGAAACAATACCTCCTCCCACCCCACTGTCTTGCTGGTAATAGCTTATCTAAAGTGATCATCAGGTGGGCCATTTCCAGCACAAATCCAGGTTTTCTCACCCTCCACTCCCCCACACAAATTCACTCTCCTGCTGGTGATAGCCCATCCAAAGTGACAACTCTTTACACAATGTGCATGACAATCAAGTTGGGCTATTAACACAAGTAGTTAGCATCTCCATTTTACCGATCATTAGAAAGCCAGCAACTCATTTAAGCACTGTGACCTACTCATTTACTCACCATTCTAGGATATTGGTTCCATAATCACCAAGAGTCTGAAAAAAAGCTAATTCAATCAATGGAAAGTCTACCATTGAATGCAGTGGACTTTGGATCAGGCCACAAGAGAAGAGTGTCACTGAATAGTTAACAGCTAAGACGTTCTTTGGAGATGTCTCTTTGGTAGGCTAAGTTTATATAATGCAAGGAAGTGCAGTTAAGAGGCTCATCTTCCTTTGTACAGTTATCATACTGTTTCCAAGTATTGTGTGAATAGAATTCATAACATGATGGGGGCGATACTGGACATCTGCATGCCTCTAATTAGTTGAAAAATACTAGACTAGACTAAAGCCCAAGTATTTTCATACATTCAATACATTTAGGTAATTAAAAATAAATACTGTACATTAGTCGAAGTATGACTATTATATTTTTGTAAATCCGATGAAACCTAATCCACTTGATTGCATCAGATATCTAGAGAAACAACATTTTTTTTCAGATAGATTAATACGTCCTACAGATACAAGTATATCATATGTTGATCTCAGAGCTTATACCTCCTATACTGCCATCCAATGAGACATGCCGATAATGATGTGGTTTAGGACCCTATTGACACCATCATAAACTTTCAGGAAGAAGAAATCAGGCTGTCACTTGACTAGCTTCCAAATCTGTAAGTTTCTCTTCTCTTAAGGACTATACAGACTTTATAGTAAATTTGAAATGAAAATAAAACTTTTAAAGTAGCCCCCTGGATTCCCTCCCATGAAGGAAATACAAGATGGTGACCAGCTTCATGAATCACACTTTCAGAGTCAATAATAGCATTGATTTACAAAAAACGGTAAGTTAAGGGCGAAACATCACTGAGCAAAAAACTGAAGTTCACGCCCTATGCTTGAATACTAGGATTTTTTTTAAATCAAAACCATAACAATTAAACTGTTTTAATCTAGAAACTACAACTCAGTGGCAGAACAGCTCTATCTTAGTTGTAATGTAACCTATCAGCTATTTGACCATAAATGTAAATAGTGAACAATTGTTTTATTTGCATAGCTATGCACAGATCCATCTAGCCAGCCTGGGAAGAGTTTATCATCATTCCTGTTAATATTTATTAATATACAACAACATGGCTAGCATGCAATAACTATATTCATGCAAGCTACTCATGGGCTAAACAAGCTATTAATGACAAGGTGCACGTCAACACTTAAAACACTCAGACTGTATGATTTGACCACAAGAACAAGTAGGTCATCACTCTGAAATGTTATACAATATGAAAGGCACAAATGGGATCTCTTTCTTGAAAAAAACTACTCATATGGCTCCACGGGTTTTATTTTTAGCATAACTACAGTATTAGAAAACAAGACCATAGTGAGTTGCAAACATCATCTACTCACTTTCTATGCTGAGGTTTCTATAACTTATTTAATTTTGTAACTTGAAGAACTATCCAAAAGTAATTTATAAAATGACAATTATGTTTTAAATAAGTGTACTATGAATCACTAATTCTCTTAATTAAAAAGGTATGTGTATAGATTTCCCCCCCCCCCTTTTTTTTTTTTTCATACTGTTAAGAAAAATTCTTCAGACCTTAGAAGTGATTCAGCCTTTTATGGGAACAGGACAGAGCAACCTGATCACACTAACCCTGTAGCTGGAGGCACACTGGAGGGCAATTCCCACAAGGGTGCAGGCAATATTTCTGTCAAGCTCTCTAAGGAGTTCACTCAGAGAGACAGCCATAATTTGAATAGTACTTGCACCTCAAAACATCATACCACAGAAATAACTAACTGATGTATGCGTGTGAAGTCTAAAATATTAATTTTCAATTAATTTTCAATTAATTTTCAATTCATGACAACAGCTACTCTTTTTAAATTGGAAAATATTTTCAAATGATGACCTACAATATTTTTCACATATTTCTGGAAAAGATATTCTACTTTACGTAATTCAATCAGTTGCAGAGCTAGAGAGATTAGATACCAAGGTGGCAGGCATCACAGAAATACATGAAGTACCGAGATAGGTTGCAACCATATGAATAAGGTGGTGAAAAGTATATGGATGAAAGGAATGTGCATTTAAAGGAAGAGTTTCAGAGTATTAGCCGTGTAGTCTGTATTCGCAAAAAGAAAAGGAGTACTAGTGGCACCTTAGAGACTAACCAATTTATTTGAGCATAAGCTTTCGTGAGCTACAGCTCAATCCATGAAGCGAGCTGTAGCTCACGAAAACTTATGCTCAAATAAATTAGTTAGTCTCTAAGGTGCCACTAGTACTGCTTTTATTTTTTAAAGGAAGAGTGAAGATTACACCACAACTAACATGGGCATCATTTCATTTTTAAAAGTCAAGGAATTAAAAACAGTCTATCTAATCAATGCAAAGTATTTTCTTCTCTTTTTAATATCAGGGTTGTTGGTTTTTTGTTTTTGTTTTTTTAAGTATGGGCAGTGATTCCCTTAGAGGTATTTGGAAATAGTCTTTAAAAAAAAAAAACAGCAGGGTGAGTTTGCTATAATCAAATGACTAATTTTTCTTGCAAATGTGCCTACCATCTGTTGGAGGTCAAGTAAATAGGCTTGCATGAAGTTGTCTGACCATAAATATAGGATGTAACCCTTTCTAGTATGAATCCTGCTTTCAATACAGAACACAAATCCCTATATATCTTGCAAAATCAGTTTCTGTGTTTGCACATGCACGTACAAGAGTTGTTTTTCCAAAATTATTAAAAGAGTTCCTAACTAAGTATGGAGGCTTTTGTCAATTCCTTTATAGGAGCACAAGAGAATAAATGTATCTGATGAAGACAAGCTTTTACTAAAAAATATGGTATGTACTTATACCAATGATCTTTTGGTGCTGAGAACTTCCAGAGATTATCTTTCCAGTGAATTTACCACTAGAGAAGTGGTTCTCAACCAGCACTACACATACCTCTGAGGATACACAGAGGTCTTCCGGGGTGTACATCAACACATCTAGATATCTGCCTAGTTTTACAACAGGCTACATAGAAAGCACTAGAGAAGTCAGCACAAACTCTAAAATTTCATACAGACAACTACTTGTTTATACTGCTCTATATACTATACACTGAAATGTAAGTATAGCATTTATATTCCAATTGATTTATTTTATAATTATATGGTAAAAATGAGAAAAAGAGCAATTTTTCAGTAACAGTGTGTTATGACACTTTTTTATTTTTAGGTCTTATTTTGTAAGCAAGTAGTTTTCAAGTGAGGTGAAACTTGGGGCTACACAAGACAAATCAGACTCCTGAAAAGGGCACAGTAGTCTGGAAAGGTTGAGAACCTCTATACTAGAGTACAGTGCTTGTGCCAGTGAGCCAGACTCCTCTTTTTTCAGAGGCTTCTAGAAAACCATTCAGTCTCTCCTTGCTTAACCTGATAGTTTGAGGTGACATTATAAATCACACCTGCATTTTCAGCTATCATACTATTCCCAAGTTAGAAAAAAGTACCAGCCATGGTCATCTGTCAGGACAACAGCATCTTTATAATGCATTAGAAGCTGTCTCTGAACCCATTAGATTACAGCAACCTGACAACACTAGAGGAATGAAACATTTTAAAAAAATTATTTAAGAGGTTCAACTAGCCTGCATGATCCATTTCTCAACTCAATATTTAGACATAACCAACTAGTTCAATTACGTGCAGATTCAGAATACAAGTAGGGATGGAGTTCTTATCATCCCACCAATAGAAAAGAGACAGTTGACAACTGTGCCATACATGGTCCAGGTCCTCTCTCTCCTGGAAATACACAGGAAGAGCATGGTACACAAGCTTCTACAAAACTCACACTTTCCTAAATGGTTACCCACATTTGAGAATGTGAAAATACATGAGGAAACGATGAGCAACTGCTAAAAATTACTTGCATTCGGCAGTGATAATTACATCCTTTTATGTTTCATGGCAGAGTACAACAGTATAAATCGTTTTCTGTATACATAAATGAAGACTTAAATCTCAAAAGTTCTCATGCTATATTTAGAGTAGAAAGTGTACTATTGAACATTTAGATGTAACTATCACCCAGCCCATGACTTAAAATGATCAATTTAGATGAAATGCTTAGTGTTCTGATGATCACTGACATTAATATACTAATCTTGATTAATTTTGCACTTGTAATAATACTGGATTTTCAGTTTTGATCAACTGATTAGTTTTTAATGCTGTGTATGTCTCGCTTTCCCTTCTGGTTTGAATATGTTTACTTAAATCAAAAAATTGTGTAAATCGGATCGCTACCCCTTCCTGCTTCTCCACGTGGGTACCAATGATACTGCCAAGAATGACCTTGAGCAGATCACTGCGGACTACGTGGCTCTGGGAAGAAGGATAAAGGAGTTGGAGGCGCAAGTGGTGTTCTTGTCCATCCTTCCCGTGGAAGGAAAAGGCCTGGGTAGGGACCGTCGAATCGTCGAAGTCAACGAATGGCTACGCAGGTGGTGTCGGAGAGAAGGCTTTGGATTCTTTGACCATGGGATGGTGTTCCATGAAGGAGGAGTGCTGGGCAGAGACGGGCTCCATCTTACGAAGAGAGGGAAGAGCATCTTTGCCAGCAGGCTGGCTAACCTAGTGAGAAGGGCTTTAAACTAGGTTCACCGGGGGAAGGAGACCAAAGCCCCGAGGTAAGTGGGAAAGCGGGATACCGGGAGGAAGCACAGGCAGGAATGTCTGTGAGGGGAGGGCTCCTGCCTCATACTGGGAATGAGGGGCGATCAACAGGTTATCTCAAGTGCTTATATACGAATGCACAAAGCCTTGGAAACAAGCAGGGAGAACTGGAGGTCCTGGTGATGTCAAGGAACTATGATGTGATTGGAATAACAGAGACTTGGTGGGATAACTCACATGACTGGAGTACTGTCATGGATGGTTATAAACTGTTCAGGAAGGACAGGCAGGGCAGAAAAGGCGGGGGAGTAGCACTGTATGTAAGGGAGCAGTATGACTGCTCAGAGCTCCGGTACGAAACTGTAGAAAAACCTGAGTGTCTCTGGATTAACTTTAGAAGTGTGTGCAACAAGAGTGATGTAGTGGTGGGAGTCTGCTACAGACCACCGGACCAGGGGGATGAGGTAGATGAGGCTTTCTTCCGGCAGCTCACAGAAGCTACTAGATCGCATGCCCTGATTCTCATTGGTGACTTTAATTTTCCTGATATCTGCTGGGAGAGCAATACAGCAGTGCATAGACAATCCAGGAAGTTTTTGGAAAGCGTAGGGGACAATTTCCTGGCGCAAGTGCTAGAGGAGCCAACTAGGGGGGGCGCTTTTCTTGACCTGCTGCTCACAAACCGGGTAGAATTAGCGGGGGAAGCAAAAGTGGGTGGGAATCTGGGAGGCAGTGACCATGAGTTGGTTGAGTTCAGGATCCTGACGCAGGGAAGAAAGGTAAGCAGCAGGATACGGACCCTGGAATTCAGGAAA
The DNA here is from genome assembly GCF_965140295.1 of Lepidochelys olivacea. Taxonomy (NCBI): domain Eukaryota; kingdom Metazoa; phylum Chordata; order Testudines; family Cheloniidae; genus Lepidochelys; species Lepidochelys olivacea. The sequence continues at coordinate 23,591,551 of NC_140419.1, forward strand.
GCAGACTTCGACTCCCTCAGGGAACGGATGGCCAGGATCCCCTGGGGGACTAACATGAAGGGGAAAGGAGTCCAGGAGAGCTGGCTGTATTTCAAGGAATCCCTGTTGAGGTTACAGGGACAAACCATCCCGATGAGTCGAAACAATAGTAAATATGGCAGGCGACCAGCCTGGTTTAATGGTGAAATCCGAGCGGATCTTAAACATAAAAAAGAAGCTTACAAGAAGTGGAAGGTTGGACTTATGACCAGGGAAGAGTATAAAAATATTGCTCGGGCATGTAGGAATGATATCAGGAGGGCCAAATCGCACCTGGAGCTGCAGCTAGCAAGAGATGTCAAGAGTAACAAGAAGGGTTTCTTCAGGTATGCTGGCAACAAGAAGAAAGCCAAGGAAAGTGCGGGCCCCTTACTGAATGAGGGAGGCAACCTAGTGACAGAGGATGTGGAAAAAGCTAATGTACTCAATGCTTTTTTTGCCTCTGTCTTCACTAACAACGTCAGCTCCCAGACTGCTGCGCAGGGCATCACAAAATGGGGAAGAGATAGCCAGCCCTCTGTGGAGATAGAGGTGGTTAGGGACTATTTAGAAAAGCTGGACGTGCACAAGTCCATGGGGCCGGACGAGTTGCATCTGAGAGTGCTGAAGGAATTGGCGGCTGTGATTGCAGAGCCATTGGCCATTATCTTTGAAAACTCGTGGCGAACGGGGGAAGTCCCGGATGACTGGAAAAAGGCTAATGTAGTGCCAATCTTTAAAAAAAGGGAAGAAGGAGGATCCTGGGAACTACAGGCCAGTCAGCCTCACCTCAGTCCCTGGAAAAATCATGGAGCAGGTCCTCAAAGAATCAATCCTGAAGCACTTGCATGAGAGGAAAGTGATCAGGAACAGCCAGCATGGATTCACCAAGGGAAGGTCATGCCTGACTAATCTAATCGCCTTTTATGATGAGATTACTGGTTCTGTGGATGAAGGGAAAGCAGTGGATGTATTGTTTCTTGACTTTAGCAAAGCTTTTGACACCGTCTCCCACAGTATTCTTGTCAGCAAGTTAAAGAAGTATGGGCTGGATGAATGCACTATAAGGTGGGTAGAAAGCTGGCTAGATTGTCGGGCTCAACGGGTAGTGATCAATGGCTCCATGTCTAGTTGGCAGCCGGTGTCAAGTGGAGTGCCCCAGGGGTCGGTCCTGGGGCCGGTTTTGTTCAATATCTTCATAAATGATCTGGAGGATGGTGTAGATTGCACTCTCAGCAAATTTGCAGATGATACTAAACTGGGAGGAGTGGTAGATACGCTGGAGGGGAGGGATAGGATACAGAAGGACCTAGACAAATTGGAGGATTGGGCCAAAAGAAATCTGATGAGGTTCATTAAGGATAAGTGCAGGGTCCTGCACTTAGGATGGAAGAATCCAATGCACCGCTACAGACTAGGGGCCGAATGGCTAGGCAGCAGTTCTGCAGAAAAGGACCTAGGGGTGACAGTGGACAAGAAGCTGGATATGAGTCAGCAGTGTGCCCTTGTTGCCACGAAGGCCAATGGCATTTTGGGATGTATAAGTAGGGGCATAGCGAGCAGATTGAGGGACGTGATCGTTCCCCTCTATTCGACATTGGTGAGGCCTCATCTGGAGTACTGTGTCCTGTTTTGGGCCCCACACTACAAGAAGGATGTGGATAAATTGGAGAGAGTCCAGCGAAGGGCAACAAAAATGATTAGGGATCTGGAACACGTGACTTATGAGGAGAGGCTGAGGGAGCTGGGATTGTTTAGCCTGCGGAAGAGAAGAATGAGGGGGGATTTGATAGCTGCTTTCAACTACCTGAAAGGGGGTTCCAAAGAGGATGGCTCTAGACTGTTCTCAATGGTAGCAGATGACAGAACGAGGAGTAATGGTCTCAAGTTGCAGTGGGGGAGGTTTAGATTGGATATTAGGAAAAACTTTTTCACTAAGAGGGTGGTGAAACACTGGAATGCGTTACCTAGGGAGGTGGTAGAATCTCCTTCCTTAGAGGTTTTTAAGGTCAGGTTGACAAAGCCCTGGCTGGGATGATTTAACTGGGAATTGGTCCTGATTCGAGCAGGGGGTTGGACTAGATGACCTTCTGGGGTCCCTTCCAACCCTGATATTCTATGATTCTATGAAATATTTTGCAACTTTATTGTTTTATATTGTAGCACTGAATGGAATTTAAATCAATACATTATTCATAAGGAAAAGACAACAGAAAAAAACAAAGCTGTGCACCTCTTTCAAAGACTTCAAATTACTAAAACATACCATATTTATGCATGCAATATTTGATTTTTTTTTTTAAACACAAGTTTGTTGGTTTTAGATCAGGATATGCCAAAAATCCAACACCAAACAATTTTTGTTTATAATTAAGGCAATCATCAATCCAAGGATTGTAGTCCATTTTATTTCATCTCTACATCAAAAAAAGTAATTTAAAAAAATTAAAATTCCCTTGAAACCATAAGATAAATGAAAATGTAAGTGCCTTCACATAATAACAGTAAGCTGACCCTCTGGGAAATGGTTGACTTTCTCAATTCAAGGTATTCAAAGCTCATTCAAAAGTGTTCATTTGGAATGCAGATATCAAAGATGATGCAAAATGTTCAAGAGAAAATTAGAACTTACCAGATGTTCTAATCCAGCTTTGATGTTTCCAGAGTCCCTGTAACACAAGAACAGAAGTTGTAAATAGTTGCTAAACCCTTGTCTATAATGATTTATGTTTAACCCAAAAAACGTCACAAGAAAGTCATGTAAATTCTTGGCTATCTTTCTAATGTTCTTAACTTTTACATCTTGACTATTAAAAACACAAGGGAAAAAACAAACAGTCTCATTAAAGCCAAGACTATCTACCTACTTAAACTCCAAAATTTTACTTTCCTTACAATTGTTATAATCCAGGCACCCAGATCCTACTAATCCAGGGCGTCCCGAGGTTATTATGTGGGGGTCACGAGCCACCCAACTCTGAATGCGGCACTGCTGCTAGCAGCAGCACAGAAGTAAGGGTGGCGATGGAGAGCTAAGTCTGCTGTGAAAAGTGATATTGGCCAAGTTTCTTCACACCCCAATATTAAACAGTAACTATTTTTTAAAAAACTTTTATGCTTAATTCAATAAAAATGTGTTTTAGGTCTTAATTGAAAAGCAGTGAGAAAAGGTAAATTCATTTTAAACAATAAGGTTGTGAATTTAGCATTTAAAATAATATTAAATATAAGAAATGTGTTTTAACTTATAAGGAGGGTCGCACTCAGAGGTTTGCTGTGTGAAAGGGGTCACCAATACAAAAAGTTTGAGAACCACTGTACCAATCCAAAAAATTATTTTATACCAAAAGCACCACTGCTTCATAGAAAATTTTTAAAACAAACAGAATCTAGTACTATCACATCAAAATCCATGTGCAGTGCCCGTCTGAGCTCCCTCTACCAGAACTTTGTTAACAAATGTTCCGATCGTTCATAAACAAGGAAGATAATTAATTAACCATACATTAATTAACTAAATGATGGCAGGGATGCTAGAACTTTACATATTTCTGTTGACATCAGTTGCAAAATTCTAATGCACAGACAGAAAAAATAAGGAAAAACAAACAAAAGCACAAAAATTGGAAGGTTGAAAAGAAGGACCAATGAGAAACTGAAGACACTAAGGCAACAAAAATTTAAACTGAAAACTTAATCCTTAATGCATACTGCTGTGCATAGATACAATGCTAGTTTGCCAAGCTGGACAAGGATAAACAATTTGCCCAGCTGAGTGAAGTGAACAGGATAAGATGCCTTCTCTCTGGCATTTCCAAAAAACGCACTCAGTGATGACAGCCAGTTTCTGCTTTCATACATTCAACATTAAATCTGTTTCTAAACTTAACTATCCCTTTCTGTTGATGCCAAACAGGAAAAAATGACATTCCAAGCAATTAATTCCTGGGTCACATAACAGTGTTTACCTATGTGTAGAATATTCTTTTTCAACAATTACTCAGACATATAAAACCACAAATAGCAAAAACAAAAAAAAAAAACCTTCATTCCTTTGAGATGGTAAACATCAGCCCTTTCTATTTTGCTAACTTGCAAAACATAATAAAACAGGTTTAAAGAGTTACAAATACAAAAATATTGACGGAAATATGATTTTAAGTACATCCAACCTAATGTTACTTTTGAATACTCCAGTAATTATGCAATCTCCTTTTATTTAAGACATTTTACATTTTCTAGTTACTAGCATTTGATATTACAGTAGTCTCACACAAAAAACACAAATGTTAATATACAAAGCTAATTTTGTATTCCTTTTTGTAAATTATTTGGTGTTAATAATGTTAGACTCTTCTATATGAAACTAAAGTATTACTTTATAATTTTGACAAAGGTTTCAGTATGTATACTAAGGATACTTGTTCTCTTCAAATTCATCTTAAATGAAGTCACAGAAAAATTTGGACTTCTCGTATGCTATTTTTTTTTAGAACCAAAACTTCCTCTACAAGATCACATATTATTTAGATAGAAATGAAGTCCTATATATTTTTTCTGTGGTGCTAAAGATCCTAATGAACTTAATTTACTGAGAAGCAGGATCCAAGACACTGATGTAGGAAGCTTCCAGCTAACGGTATAAAACCTGTCCTCTTTAGTGGTCTGTCTCCTGTGCTGTCCCTGTCATGACTTCATCAATATTTGTGCAACTCCGTTTGCCCTGTGCTGAAAGCAGACTTAATTCAATTATAGGTCTCAAAATTGATAAAATGGTCCTGAAGTGGAAAATGGGAAGAGATTATTGGCAAATGAATAAAGATTTGTATCGACCTAACACACAAGAGTACAGCAGGGTTTTGTGGGAGGAGGGGTTGTTATTTTTTTCAAATCGTTCTGTCTTAAGTCTTCTGGGAACAGTGAGTTTCCCTTCCCCTCATGCAGCACATCGATTTCTGAATTAGACTGCAATATTAAATAATTAATATACTTGCCATGATTGATGTTTTGCATTAGTTGAATATTAGGTTATCAATCAAAATCCACTTGGTTTAATGTAATAATATTGAAAAAGTGTCACTGGCTGTTCATCCAATTTGTAGTTGAGGCAGCACAGATAGTAATATTGGTGTAACACAAGGCTCTAAAGCAGGAAATGCTGTGGTTGAACATACATAAGGCAAACATTATGAAACTAACTAGGACAAGGCTGAGGTTGTCCTAAATAAACCTTGTGGCACCTGTCAGTTTCAATGTAAGCATCTTTCCAGCCAAAGGATGCCATGCATCAATCATACAATGACATCTAGTAAAAATGTAGCTAAGACAAAATTATCTTTGCTGTTCAAAAATGTACTCCTTTAGATAATAAGACAACAATACTACAATTAATGTTGTACTCTAAATATTGTATTATAAAAAAATTTGGAACCGTTGCTACACCATAATCACAATACATTTTAAAATGACTACCAAAATATTAACTCACCTAAGATTTTAATAAAATACATTATCCTTTTTAACACTGTAAATGGCTACAAGAGACAAGAGCTGTTTTATGCACAGCCTCAGATATGAGTTTAAAAGTTCTGTGCAAGAATGGATAGCTAATATTAATTTCAAATTCACCAATAATATTTAGCTTTCCAGAAATTTCATTCATTTTTCCATACTACACTGCCCCCACAATACACACATTTGCCTTTCAAACTATTAATCTACAAAGCACAACATTTATTTTTGTGTTTGTTTGGTACAGTACTTATTTGTAATTTTGCTTCTCTTGTCCCTTCACATCAGCTCTGGAGTTATGATTTTCCTCTATTATGAATTTCTACTGTAAAGAGCTATTTTAAAAGCATACATTAAAGACAGTAAGCACACCACTCAAACTAGCCCAAAGGTGAAGTTAGGTGAGAAAGAAATTACAGCTGAACTAAATTTGAATCATGGCCATGAGGGACCTGTAACAACAAGCCAGGAATTCAATGAGGCAAGTGCAGCCATCTTTGGATTACTTGAAACCACAATGCAGGTAACTAATTGAGCTTATGTTAAATTATTATTGAAAGTTTATGGAACAAAGAAACAGGTTATATCACTTGATCTTTGTTGAAAACACTGATTTACACCTACACATATACTGACATACATAAATACACACATATGTATGAAGCCAAACAGTTAATCAAGATTACTGAAAAAAATTAAGGTAGTCATGTTCTCAAGTAACTAATGATTTCACAAATAATTTACCCGCATTAATACATTCAATTTAATAGCAATTTCACATTCAGGAAATATACTATTTTCTAGTATATATTTCCTTAATATACTAGGAAGCAACTATTGTTGTTTTGCACACTACAGCTAAACAAAACACTTCATCCACTTATAGGTAGTCCACTTTCTTCACTGTTATTTGCAGTGGCCATAAAGCCACTGCCGCCCTGCTGTGCAGTGTTTAGGAAGAAGCTGCGTGTTTCAACTACAGAGGGGACAAGAGCTAGAACTGGTGGGTGGAAGGGACTGGGAGTGAAGGCTGATGAGGGGAGATGGAGACTGGGAACTGGGTGATGGAGACAGCAAACAAAGGAGAGGGTAATATGTGTGGCAAGAACTGAGATTGATGAAGAGCTGGGAAGGGAAACAGACTTGTTGGTGGGGAGGAATGGTGGGGAAGGAGATGGGACACAGGGGAGACAAATCTGACGGGGTTCAGGGGAAAAATTGACTGGCTAGCCAAAAAGAGGCCAGGACAAAGAGTAGAGGGAGAGGGGAGCTTAGATTTGATGAGGAGCCTGGTGAGGGAGACTAGACTGGATGAGGAGCCAGTGGGGTGTGGGGGTGACTAGAGGCCAGGATTATGGAGAGAGAGATTAAACAAGGAGCAGGAAGGAGAGGAATTGGAACAGGCTGAGCAAGATTAAGGGGTGACTTCATTACTATCTGTAAAGTACCTACACATGGAACAAATATTTGATAATGGGTTCTTCAATCTAGCAGAGAAAGGTATAACGCCACTCCATCCAATGGCTGGAAGTTGAAGCTAGACAAATTCAGACAGGAAAAAAGGCATACATTTTTAACAGTGACTGTAGTTAACCATTGGAGCAATTTACCAAGGGTTGTGGTGGATTCTCTATCACTGGCTATTTTTAAACCATGCCTGAACATTTTTCTATAAGAAAAGCTCTAGCAATTATTTTGGGGAAGTTTTATGGGCCGTGTTATAAAAGAGGTCAGAGCAGATCATCACAATAGTCCCTTGTGGCCTTGGAATCTATGAAACTAAGATGCCTGGGGAAATGGGGATGAGGGTTTTGACAGAACTATGACTGGCTGGGCAAGAAGCCTATCCTTGGAAAAGGTTTACCCTTTCCCTCAAACAAAATGTGTGGCATGCTGAATGCTTGTTATCCTGTGGCTGATCAACCCCAACACAGAAGAGACCATATTTCAGTAGTGCTGTGCATTTATAATGTGTCAAGTATTTTGGGCTCCCTGCAATGAAAGGTGTTGTATAAGAGGGTATATTTTGTGATCTCCACCCATATTTACCAACTTGGGCATAGAAGCAGTTTTCTGGCCAATACAGTATATAAAAAAACTTTCTTCCCAGAGAAATCTCTACAAGTAAAGGATCATAACTAAAAACTGACCAGAACATGTACTAGTACCCTGGGCCCAGAAGATCATGTTCACTGGGGCCACACTCCTTCCCATTTAATTTCATCTACACAGATGTTAGATGTTTTGGGGGCCCCGCTCAACTCAGGGCTGCAGTACCCCTTTCCCTCCCGCTCTCGTCAGCCCTGCCTGTACCTCTACTAGGCATGAAGTTATTTTATTTGGTAAGAAGAAAAGTCTAGAATATTATTTCTATTATTCAATATTATTATTCAATATTATTTCTCCTTAGCAAAGGGTAGTTTGGCTATGCCAGAATGGAAAAAGACATTACTTCAGCCCCCCAACTCAGATATAGTAAAGCATCTACTTCTGGACAAAAGCTCCCTCTGGAAAAAAATGAATGTGTCATTCCCTTGCATAGCCGTTAAAATCACATTTCTTTCCCCCTTCTCTGCTCTGAATGAAGAGCCCAGTAATGTTTGTATTCCAGATGCTACAATGAAACCTAATAAAAACAACTACCTAATGTACTGCTTTACTTCTGGCCATTTTAATGAGTGGGTGCATACTGAAATGCAGTTAATACTGACATAGTCTCACAGGGGCTGCGTTTTCACTGACCACTAAGTCAGGTGATGATAGTTAGTCTGATTGTTAGCACATGTTTATGTTATATTCTTAAATAAACAGTATAAAAAACAAGAGAGGAAACCAATAGAAATATGTATGAAGTCTGAGTTTAATTTATGCTGTTGTTCAAGCCAATATTAGCAAATTGGAAATGTCTTGCATATCATTCATTATCAAGACGGACACAGCAGTCCAGTCCTAGTCTCTCAATTACATACTGAAATCATTATTGACTAATTCTTGAAACTTCCATTATGTCCTTGGTGACTAAATTTCTCTGCAATAGCTTTGTGGCTAGAATATCAGGTAGGATACAACTAATCAAAGCCAGGGTTATAATGAATTGTCATTTGCAGTAAAATTTCAAACAACTACAATAGTATCTGCTATTACTGTGTCACCAAATTTGACTTAGCTAGGATGAGTGTATATAGTCATCAAAACTAGGCATTAAATTGCAGAATCAGTACCTGATTTCAACATAACAGACCATTAGCATACTTCTCACCACTGATACATTATCGTAAGAAGTCCTGAAATCTTTGGTCCTCAATAGCACTTCATTACTGTCTTTAAACACACAATTACATTTGATGTGGACATGGAAACTATGAGACATGAATATCATCATGCCGTTAAATGCAAATGCCACAACTTTATTTAACAGTGGTTTTCAAACTGTGGGTCACGACCCTGTACTGGATCGTGGAATGTAAGGCACTGGGTCACGGCAGCTCTGGTCAGCACCGCCAACCAGACCATTAAAAGTCCTGTTGGCGGTGCTGCCCGGCTAAGGCAGGCTAGTCCCTACCTGTTCTGATACTGCACCCCGGAAGCAGCCAACAGCAGATCCAGCTTGGGGGGGAGGGGTGGCGGCGGCACAGGGCTCTGCACGCTGACCCCCACCCTGAGCACTGGCTCTGCACTCCCATTGGCCAGGAACCATCCAATGGAAGCTGGGGGGTGGTGCCTGCAGGCGAAAGCCACAATAAGGAATATTATGCCTTATTGGAAAGAAATAGAAGAAGAACAGAAGAAATAGATACCTCCTACAGGGAAATTTGTCAGGAAAGTACGCTCTCCGAAATACATATAGGGCTGACAAATATAAAGCACAGACCCCACTATCCAGTAAGCTAAACTGAGAACAAGATACGGAATCTGGAATTGAACTCAGACTGGGGAAAAATATTTGAACAAGAAGTATTTTCTTCTAGTATTTAACATTAATGCATTTTATCATTTCAATATAGCTGCCCCGATCTGTCTCCTAAATAACTGTGAACAATGTCCAAGACAAAAAAAAGTGTGTTAAAGGCCTTGTCCCACACAACACGGTAGCTGATGACATTCTCAGCACGTTAGGTATGGCAAAGGGTTGGCAAGGCATCAATATAAGTAATGAACTCAAACTCATTACCCCAGACCACTCCGGGACTTGACATCAGTATTAAAGAATCTGATGCAATGGAACCAAAAGGACTTTCCCCTGTCCTGTTGCTACAGAGCTAGACCAAGAGAAGGCTAGATTGCCAGCTATCCTTACAGTAACATTAAAAGGATTTTGACCAACTAGCTTTCCAGCTCTTAAATCATCCCTAGAGAAAGGAGAATGGGTGCAGCAGACCCCGCCATTAGCCCCATGAAGACCTGAAGAATTAGACCAGGGGTTCTCAAATTGGGGGTTGGGAGGTTATTACAAGGGGGGTGGGTTGCGAGCTGTCAGCCTCCCCCCAACCCTGCTTTATCTCCAGCATTTATAATAGTGTTAAATATACATTAAAAAGTGTTTTTAAGTTATAAGGGGGGGGGGTCACACTCAGAGGCCTGCTATGTGAAAGGGGTCACCAGTAAAAAAAGTTTGAGAACCACTGAATTAGATAGAGCCTCCAATTACTCACAAGGACTTCAGGATGAGGTGGAGATGGGGGCACAGAAAGGCACTAAGCCAAATCTCCCACAAGACCATTCAAAATTAACCAGAAAGGGAAATCTGTGACTTAAGAGAGAGGGCAAGGAATGTTTTTACATCCTTCCTCCGTGTAAGCAATGCATGGTTTTAAAGAGTGCATTATTTAAAGTTTAAGAGAAGAGAGGAGAAGGTGTATAAGCACAGGTGAGGTTCCCCCTTCATGTCTTAAGTTGATGAACTTGCAGTGATCTGGAATGAGAATGGCTCTTCATTACAGTGTAGATATTTATTTTGCATTAGCTTGTGTATGCTAAGTAACTTATGCCAAATCAGCATGAATTACTTACTGTATATGTGCAGTATGCAAATTTATCCTGAAACAAATCAGTGGATTAAAGTTAAGTGTCTGTATGTAAAATGTTAAAACAATTTGCCCTACTATCCCACTCCCACCGAGTTTGCATCATATTGCGATGAATTAGCTTAGCAATGAAGTGTCAGTAGAGTGCTGGCTGGAAAAGCATTATCCTCCAGTACTTTAGCTAAAGGCAGGAAGAGACTTAAACCACAACACATGGGCTAGCCGTGACAGGGAGACAAAAGAGCCCCCCCCCTAAGATTACAGCAACAGCATGTAGGGTATGTGTAGCCACCCACCGCAATGAAAATAGGCTGTGTCCACAGGGCAGTGTGTAGATACAGGTCAATGAAATGCTCTGGCAGAGCCTTTCCCTGTTGGAGTCTTTTATTGGAGAGAGGAAAGGCTCTGGCAGCTCCACACTGCTGGAGACTCCCTACTTCAGGGAAAGACTCCTACAGCAGGGACCTGCAAGCCAGCAGGAGTCTTTCCCTGGAGTGGGAAAAGGCTTGGGCAGCAGGGAGCTGCCAGAGTCTTACCCCATACAATAGCCCTTCCATACAGAAAAGAAAGGCTCAAACAGCAGGGAGGCAGCAGGAAACTACTCTGCTAAAAATATCAGTGCAAACAGAAAGGCACTGCTTGAGCAATTAGAGCGCCGAGTAGGGTAAATACCCACATAGCTCAGGAGTATCTTTATTCTACTCACCTAAGCAGTGCCTCACTATCTACACCACTATTTATACCCATTCTAGAGGAGCATGTAGTGTATGCATGCCACCAAAAGGAGTGAATGTACCTTAAATTAGGCTAGATTACAATTCCAACTTTTGATCATGCAGTGTGTCTCTCTCCAGTATACTCCTGAGGGAAGTCTGCGCCAAGAAATAAAAAATTCTGCATACACACACAAAAATAAAAATTATGTGCGCAATATTTCAAAATTCTGCATATTTTATTTGTCAATGATGTGGAGGCTCCAGCATGGCAGTGGGGAGCACAGGCCACTGGGTGCACGGAGGTGGGAGATCACCTTGCAGCCTCTCTCTCCCTGTCCCAGGACATGGACTTGGCAATGAGGCTGCACCCAGCCCTGATACAGTGCAAGGGCCAGGCCTGCCTCAGAAACCCTAACCCTGCCCCTCCCCCTCCATGCCACACACACCAAGATAACAAGCGAGAGAGACAGAGTCTCACACGGATGCCAAAGCCCTGGCCCCTGATCCAGGTGTGGGACAAGCAGGATCAGCCCAGCAGGATCCAATTGTGGAGGGGCTTAGTGTGTGGGGATGCAGGTGTGGGGCAATCTGGGAGCAGGCGCCTTTGGGAAAGATCTGGATGCACAGGGACTCAGAGGGTTCTGGATGTAGGGGAATGGGACTCTGTAGAGGGGCCAAGGTGAAGGTGGTTGAGGCTCAGTTGGGGGCGGGGGTCTGGGTGTAGAGAGGCGGGGGTGGGCTCAGCAGGCGGGTCCGAGTGCTGGGGAAGTGGTGCTTGGTGGGATGCAACTGGTTGGGGCTCGCTGGGGTGGGGGGCAGGTGCGGGGGGGCTCATCGGGGTGGGGGTTCAAGTGCAAGGAGCTCAGCAGGGGTTGATCTGGGTGCAGGAGTGGGGGTCCTGATGCTGGAAGAGTGAGTTTCATTGGTGGGGCGGGTGGAGGTCTGGTGGTAGGGGGGTTCTGGATGCAGAGAGGCTGGCTCTCGATGCAGAGAGAGGGGCTCAGAAGAGGTCCGGATGCAGGGGGGCGTGTGACTGCTCTTGCGGCTTCCCTTTGCTTCCCTGTCAGAAAGTCATTTTTCTGTGGGGAAGCAAAGAAATCTGCAGAGGAAATTAACTCTGCGTGCATGCAGTGGCACAGAATTCCCCCACAAGTATCAGTAACATGGTGTCAGCACAACTCCTGCGCTATCATTACACCTTATGTCATTGCAGTCAATATATCTAATCAAAAGAATAACTTTGTGAACCTTAAATAACTATCTTATATAAAACATGCCACACTTAATAAACATTTTTCCAATCTACTCAAAGCAAAGAATCACACACATTTCATACCTAAGATTGCTCTAAGTTTTTAAAAAGGAAACTGAAGAAAACAGACAGCAGAAAATTTTAAGTCAAATGGTACTTTTAAATATCATAACTAACCTTACGGTATATTTTATCACCACAAACTGCAACTGGAAATTCAAGCAATGCTTAAATCACAACAAACACTTACAATAGATCTTATAACTCAAAACAGACTTTTTATAGACCTTTTAAATGGAAATCCTGGTGGATCCTAATTATAATATTGCTACCACCCCACAAAAATGAAAGAATAGTTGAGCAACATCTGCATCACAAACTAGGATTTCAACATTACATTTACATGTACATACTTTATCACACAAAAGTGCCAACTGAATTAGGTGCCTTACTCTCATTGACTGTTAATAAAAGCTACTGAGCATGCTCAGTAATTATCACACCCATGTTTTGCATTTTTCTGGGCACTATTAGCTAGGCTCCCTATTCTATTCTCTACACAAAGATGATTCCTGCAAATCCATTTGTCTTAACCACGACTTTTTCTCCTTCTTTAGTGTGAAAAAGTAATCACGTGGACTTCAACACAGGTAGCGTTTACATCTATTCAGCTACAACTGTACAATTACGTCAAAGCAAGCCTATGTGTGGGAAGAACAAGCACTTGACCCATGAAAGAATAATATTTGAAACAAACTTTCCTAAAATAATGAAGGAAATAATTTGCAATCAAATAATATATCACAATTAATCAATCACTAAAACTTAAATATTTTAAATAGATCATTCATCTACCCAAACAGTTTCAAAGTAAGGAGGCTGGCCTTAACACAGGAGGAAAAAGATCCATGTTTGTCTTAACTTTGCCATAATATGCAACATCACTGGCATATCTGACATATGAAATATTAAGATGATGTGTAATTTTTTCCCATCTGTAAAACCAGCAATCAAACATTAAAGGGCCACAGTCAACTTGAAATCTAATCAAACTGAAAAATCAAGTTACTAGTAGTTTCGGGTACTACACTTGCCCCTTGCTAATATTTTGGATTTGCACCCACATTTTCTTGTAATAAAATATACATACATAGTGTGTGTGTTTGTGTGTGTGTGTGCGCGCGTGTGTGTTTCTCCCTAACTGGAAAGATCCGCACAAACAGTAGAGGAACATGACTATTCAGGAAAATAGTGAAAATGACTAAAGTGATGACAAATGCAGAGTAAACGTATTGGAGGAGAAAAACAACAGAAAAATTGGCCCACAATCTGGCCTTTATTCTGGTGGTGCAAAGCAATTAGGAAGCTTGCTTAATGGGCTACCAGGGATTTACCCTTACATATGGAGACTCTCAGGGCAGTGTACAGTAAAACTAGTGGCTCTATGTCAATCCCCTTTCCAGCCTCTCTTCAGGAACCATTCCTACTGGAAAGGGGGGGTGGGATGGGGAATCCCTATACATTGGCTATGGCAGTTACCAAAAACAGACCAGGTAGCCGTTGGAAGCAGTGTGCAAATGAGAACAGACTTTGGGATGCTCTAATTTACAACGGGGATTAAAGTGGTCCTCAGCTGGCATGCGGACTGAAAGACCACAAAGTTGGTATGTGATTTGCTGGCTGGCTCCCCCACTCCCAATCACATGAAAAGATTTTTACTCCACTCTGGAAAAATAAGAATAAGTTTGGCCAATTACTGGTACATTTAAAATACAATAAATATACAAATAGATCATATGAAAGTAACTTGCAAAAGCAGAGAAAAAGAAGAGGAGAAATTAGCAAAAACAAATAAAATAAAATAAAAAATAAAGTAGCACAGGTATAATTGTTCAACAATAAAATAAACCAAAAATTTGATGGTGCTAAAGTTGGTGTATATCAATGAGTTTCATAAGAGCAGAGAGGTAAACAATTTGCCTTACTAATGATTTTTTCCCCACTATCTTAAGACAGAAAATGGTGCATACAGTCAAGATGTTTTCAGATGGTCACGAAGAGAGACAACCACAGTTCAGCCCTGGCCAATACACTCATACTCAAGATCTTGGACATCTAAAATGAATACAAAACTTAACTTCGGAGCTCCTGAAAAGAGAATACTGCTCCCCAATGTGAGCCCTTTAAACCAGGTCAAGAGAAGACTCATGGTTCTTTATGGGAAAAGTTTTTCTTAAGCAGAAAATAATGAGCATATGTCACTGTATTCCAGCCAAAGGAGGATCCAAAAGAATTACAAATACTACTTTTCTGAGACTTCAAAGCAGATTAGGAAATATTGTAAACTATCAAACAAGCAGTGACTTTTTCAGGTTGACCGCACCGCACCTTTAAGTGGGGCGGGGAAGGGCATTTGTCTGACTGGCCGAACGAAGGGAACAGTGCTTTATAGCTGGGGGACAGGGGTGAGGGAGAGTGGGAAAACTGCTGCAAAAGGGGAGGAGAGGTCAGTGTGATCGCTGACTCATCCTATGGGAATGAAAGGTTTAAAAGGGGCAGCCCTGTGCCTGAAGCGCCCTTTTACACAGTCGCTGGCACCTCCTTGTGGCAGATGTCCAGTGCAGGTAGCCATAGGGAACGTATACAGTAACCAGATAAATGGCTTGAAAAAGGACTAAAAAGAGAGATGTTCGTTAAAGGAACAAATGTGGGGGAGGGGAGACTCCTATGATTGGTATGGCAGGGAGCCAACCCCCCTTTCTTGTAGCCCACCCTAACCCTCCAGGGGGTGGGGGTGGGGAGTGGATGGTAAGGTCCCAGCAATGGATTGGCTGGAGGGACCTGGATGGAAAAAGAGGGGGAGCTGGCAGAAGCCCCCATGTAATTATGGAATAAACATGGGGTTACCTGCACTATATTCTGTTATCTGCCAGACAGTCCCAGACATCTAATAATCAAGTTGCAGCCTGATTAAACCCATGTCAAAATGTCTCCTTATCCTTCTTTTGGTATAGCGGGACAATGAGAATTCAAACCATTTCTCAATTCAGTCTCAATTTAGTCTCATTTTTTTGCTCCTCACCCTCGGATCCTTTTTGAAGAGTAAAACCTTATCATCAAGGTTTGTATTCCCAACAAACATGAGTGATTAAGCTTCGGGGTTTTGAATGTAGCTGCTTCTGTTAACTGTATCGTTTGTTACAGCTTCAATAAATTAGACAACGTTGACTATTCCCCCCCCCCCCTTTTTTTTTTTTAAGTGTTATATAGTACATACTCAATTAAAACACATCCTGTAGGTGAAAGTGCATAAAACATTTCAGGGATAGAAATTAGTGGTAGAAGGAAGTGTTGCTAATTGGCCTCAAAGTACAAAAATAGGTTAAGAAAATAAAACCAACAAAGTAAATGCACAGAATGCTACCTTGAATATTAAACAATGGACAATAACTTTTAACAGTACTAGGCACACTACTCAAGTAAAAACTCTCTGGACTAGGAAAGAATGTTATAGGTTAATGAGGAACATATAAAGAGTGCAAGATAATTATCATACCTAACACCTTACCATCTGTGTTCGGATGACTACAGAATATAAACACAGTTATCATAAAGACTGGAAAAAAATTACACATGCGTTTTCTATTAGCATAGTTTCCGGTTAAATATTTAAAATGTTAGACTTTGCTCAATTACTATTGGATCTCAGTAACAAGTACTATTTAATTTATCCCCGAATTACACTTAAAGTTGACATTTTAAAGAGTAACAGTCTGAATACAATCAATTTTCCTTTTTCTGAAAGCTTCTAAATCCCCTTCATTCACCCAATTACCACCGTACTTAAACCAATGACATTTCATTTTTACGGGAACAATACTATTCTCAAACAAATTTTTGAAAAATATAAGATTAAAAACTTCTACACAAAGAATAAACTCCAAGAGAAAAGATGCAAATAAAATTACTATTGTAATCTTTTGTTTTTTATTTGCAAGTATAAAATGGAAGAGAAACAAAAGCATGGAACATAGCATCTGTCATATCAGAATATAAAAAGATGATCCTGGCACAAAATGAAAAAGCTCTAATTCATTTGCAAATCAAGCCTGCCAGTTCTATTTCAAGCTGGCGGTAACTGTCAAGAGTTAACAAGATAATCACTTTCAATCCTGCCTTCAATGGTACATTACACTGTTATTCCATTCAATAAGGCCGTTCTTTGGGGCACTAGATGAATGGTTTTCATTTCTAACTCTCACAAAAAGTTGCAAAAAAAAAAAAATCCACGGGGCTTAAGAAAGAAATCCCTTTATGGGCATTTATCTACCGGCACTTGCTTTTAGGCAAAATTAGATATTTGGATACATTGGTGTCCATTCACTTCCTCTATTCCTTCAGGCCCTTGGTCTATTGTTTTAAAAATCATTAGGCACATGAGAAAAATCTCAGACCATTTTTTCTAAACTATCAATGCACAGTAAACAACAAGAAAATCTGTAATAGTGTTTTGTAAGTACTATGGTACAACATTAAAAAATACACCCTCAGTGAAGTAACAATATTTGAGGGTACTGGCCTTTACTTTGTTCTAAATCATATGAAATATAGCAGAAACCTGTGAAATGATTTATTCTAATAAAAATAAGAGAAAATGCTAAATATACATTATCTATTAACCAGGGATAGTAACACAGAGGTCTACATTAATTATCTTTAAAAATGCATTTTTGCTTTCCTTTCAAATGGCAAAAATATAATAAATGTTTAAATTAACAGCAAACTTTTTTTGCATATAACTTTCCCACTAACTACCATGAAGTAAAATTATTTTGCAATACTTGTGTCTAAAAATAAATATAGGAAAAAATTGTTTGAATCTTAAGATTGTTTTCACTAAAGTATTTTATTAAGATTTTCTTATGTTGTCAATAAAATAATCTTTTAAAAAACCTTATTCATTGAGTGGTGACCAAAATTATGTTTTATGATGTTTTTTATCCTCATAGATCCCAATTTGAAGAACAAAGCCATGTCTACATTTAATCTCTTAGCTGAGTTAAGCTTCTCCAGCCTCAAGTCTGTTACCCATATTCAGTGCCAAGTAGTAAATTTTCAATAGCCATCTGTGTATATATTTTACTTTATTATTCAATTATTTTTTAGTAATAGCAATATCATCTTTTTTTCCTGAATGAAGGGAACCATTTTGCTGTACACCTCTTACAAGATTTGCATACTTTCCATGAGACTTTTTGTTCCTCTTTATAATCCCCTACCACCACTCAAACAAGGCTTTCCAAGATTCCCAGTGCAAATACTTCTTTACAGCAGAAGTTTCTTCTCCAAGGAATTAGAAAGCCATAAGTTTCCAGAGCACACACAGACTCATTCGTATTAAAAGCCTCTTCAGAGGCTCTGAATACAGAGATGCTCCTGTGGTTTAAGAATATTTAAGATGAAATGGAAAATGCAATTCAGTTATGTGTATATGTTTATATTACACCAGGACTTAATCCCTTTCTGTTGAAAATTTTGTTTTTTCTGCAATCCTACTAAGGTTTCTGCAGAAGGACACACCAAAACTTCTAGAATCAAGTTGATATGTGGTCCCCCACTTTCAAACAGAAATTGTTCTTTTCCCTCCAAGTATATATTAATTCGAGATGGATTCAGAGTTTACATAAAACATGTAAGAGTCTTAGAAGAAATAAAACACTGTACTTCCTCAGAACATGGAGGTGAAAGACAGACACTGGGATGGATTTTAAGCAGTGGACCACAACTTTATTTACTTAAAACTGGGCATAGGCAGTATACACCTATGCCATCTCACTTACCAGGCATTTAAATGGGTCCAGTGTGGGGTTACGGCAGAGATGGGCAAACTATGGCCCGTGGGCCACATCCAGCCTGCGGGACCCTCCTGCCTGGCCCCTGAGCTCCTGGCCCGGGAGGCTAGCCCCCGGGATCTCCCCTGCTGTTCCTCCTCCCCCACAGCCTCAGCTCACCACGCCGCCAGCACAATGCTCTTTGCAGCGGGGCTGCGAGCACTTGCCGGGCAGCACAGGTGCAGAGCTGCGGCCTGACCCGATGTTCTGTGCTGCATGGTGGCGTGGCTGGCTCCAGCCGGGTGGCACGGCTGCCTGTCCTGGTGCTCTGGGTGGCACGGCTGTAGTGCCGCCAGCCACCAGTACTCCAGGCAGCGCAGTAAGGGAGCAAGGAGCAGGGGGGGCTGGATAGAGGGCAGGGGAGTTTGGGGTGGTGATCAGGGGGCGGGGGTGTGGATAGGGGTCGGGGCGGTCAGAGGGCGAGGAACAGGGGGGTTGAATAGGGGCAGGAGTCCCATGGGGGTAGTCAGGAAGGAACGGGGGGGTTGGATGGGACAGCACAGGACAGTCAGGGAGAAGGGGTGGTTGGACAGGGCAGAGGTCCCGGGGTGGGGGGGGCAGTCAGGAAGGAGAAGAGAGGTTGGATGAGACAGCGGGAGGCTGTCAGGGGACAAGGAGGGGTGGATGGGGCAGGGGTCCTGTGGGGGGCCGTCAGGGGACGGGGCGGTATTGGATGGGGCAGGAGTCCCAGGGGGGCGGGGGCGGATAAGGGATGGGCCACACCTGGGAGCACAGGTTCCCCTAACCAGCCCTCCATACAATTTCTGAAACCTGATGTGGCCCTCAGGCCAAAAAGTTTGCCCACCCCTGCGTTATGGGGATCTCACCATTTAACCAATAACTTGCAATAGACTTCTCAGCCCTGGGACTTGGCTTGCTTCTGAGTCCTCTCACCCAGCCCTCAGGAGAGGAGGTAGAGGGTATCAGGGACAGCCTCAGTCTATGGAGATTTTAAGTTTCCTCTTCTCCTTACAGGTATAAACTCCACCAGTGAAAATCCTGGGTCTCATTTATCTCAAGCTTCAACAAACTAAACATTCCTATAAGCATCTCTAAATATCAGACTTGCAAATCTTATTCTTCTTTACCCCAACTATGCCTCCACAATGTTGAGAGGAAAAAACCCACTAGACCTACACCAATTTGACCCAATGAGAAAAAAAATCCTTCCTGATCCTCCCAAAAAGGCAATCAGACAGACCCATAGTATCCTGGAAACAGCTCTGTATCTACAAATACAGGGAAGGAGGGCGAGGCTGTTGAAGAGTCAAGGGGCTCCTGAAAAGTTTAAATTATTGGAGGAGGGACAAAGGGGTTAATCAGCTCCCACTTGCCCCTTTTGCCCAGCCAATGGGATGTGAAGAACCCAAAGAGTTGGAGAGACCCAGCTCTGGCATTTTCAGGTATGTGTTCTTCTCCATTTCCTCCATTTTGGGAGGGATGCTTCCCCTCTTCTTGTCTGAACAACATCCCCACACACTGCTGAGATGCTACAGTGAGGTTGCGGAGCCATTTCTGATCAAATATGCTCCCAACACCCACTGAACCAGAAGTAGGGGGGTTAACCAATTATTTAGTAACTTCTGACATTCAGCAACTTTTATTAATAAACTATTATTTTCATAAAAAAAGTAAAAACAATTCTGTAGTGTATACTTTCAAAAATAAAGAGTTTTATGTAAGTAAATGAGTAAATTCATACTAAGGTAGGTGCTTGTCACTAATGATCAACATTTTGTTAATCACCACAGCCAACATGAAACCTGAGGATGAGATGAGACTTTTAGGATATGCAAGGTGTATGTCAGAAATCTAAGCAAAAGAAGCTTATTTCTGTTAGTATTTAAGATCTATGTGACTTAGAAGCCTGGATAAAGTCCAGCTACACCTTACAAGGTGTTAGCTCACTGTAGTTCTGTTGCTTAGTGAATTATGATTGAAACTTGGCTTTGATCCAGTTTTGTACGTTAGAAGTCCTTTTGCTATCTCATGCAACAATATTCAGAGGTATAAAAAGTCCAATTTATAAAAGCTTTTCCTGTATGTTTGTTTCCTATAGGTTTCCCCGCAGTCTGACTTCTCTGGGCTCCTTCAGTCTGGGTTCAAAATATCCCCCTGAGGAAAGCATGATTAATTTCATGTCAACAAACTCAGATCTTGTCCCATGTGTCTTAAATTTATTTAACTGTGTGACGAGCACATGCAGCTTCTCATTTCTGTATGAGGTAAAGTCTTCTCTTGTCCCGGCAAAAGCAACTCTACGTAACTTCAGAATACTTAGTTACCATTTCCCAAAAAATTCTTTGCTTAATATTTTTCATTTGCTGTGAAGTTGTAGAGTACCTACACTAAAGGTCATCCTAAACTGCCATTTGTATTTAGCAATTAACCAATTTGTTTCTTTTTCATCTGCTAGAGAATTCTGCAGACTCAGACAGACCACTTTCAAACTCTCCTGAATTCTTAACTTTTTAAAAGGTCTTCTGATATGTCTGATCATACACAGAACTATGGGGGAATAAAAACAGATCCTCCTCATGAAAATGTTTAGAGAGCACGATGGAATAGCCACTCTCAAATGAGTAATGGAAACAAAGGTAAACTGACATACTGACAACAATAAACTTTTTGGATTTAACAGCATTTTGAAAATGCAATAAAACAATCTATAAGAATGTCTCTCAGTGATTCCAGGATCTTAATAAAATGTTAAAATGCTATAAATAGAAATTCATTGACCCATACAAGACTATCATAAAATAACTTCCTTTAATATTATTTGTACTTTATCCTAATTTACTTTCTAGCCATTGTGCTGTTAGCATACGTCCTCCAGTATTTTTCTGGTTGACATAAATGTCAAAAACATCACCATTTTATTTTTAAGGGAAGAATTATTTAAGTTATTTAAAAAGATTATTTTACTGAAGACCAAAATAAATTCTGAAAGCAGCAGTTTCAAGTGAAGACACTGGATTGTTGAAACTATATTTGGGGGTGCCAAGTCACACCCAGGTATTCTTAATGTAGAAACCAATCTAGCAGCTGGCTCCTCATCTTTTGAATAGAAGATCACAGCCGGCCCGAAGCTGGAAGAAAACTGTGGGTGAGCTAACCTTTATAATACATGAAACCATCTTGTTAGTTCAGTGTAGCCTGTAAAAAGCATTTTATGATTTTATTTTTTATGTAACCATTTGTTTACTTGACTTTTACTTGTTTTCACTAGAAGCATATCTAAGTATTGCGTATTAAGCACAGCAATGATCCTGAGGTGAAACTTATAAGTTGAGGTGCACTATTTCTGAGGGAATAGCATATCTGTAAAATACTGTGAGTGTCCAGTGGAAGGCTCAGGAGTTGGACTGCGCATACAGAGGAACCGCAGAGCCTATATAAGGTGAGAGGGGAGTGTCTGTGTTGCCCGTGGCTGGGAGTCAAGGAGCTGACTCCAGCAGGCACAGACAACGCTTCCTCACAGTAAGGGCAGATGGTAGTGAGGTGCCTCATAACCTTAAGAAGCATCACAGATTGCAAGACCTGAAGTTTACAACACCTAAAACCAGGACTTGGTGATTAAAAGCCTTGATGGGGGGGAGGAGGATTCCTTGGCTATAAAATGAAGGCCAGACAGACAACATTTCATCAAAGTATGAAGGACTGAAAACTCTAGTTGAAAACCTCAAAAGTAAGATATCTGACCAAGATGTAATTTCTACAGATAAGGTGACTGAGAATAGAGTCTTAAAAATAAATTGGGCATGTTTTAAAACAAAAGGAGAGCCAAAAACTGCAGCTAGTTGGGGCTCCTGAGAAAACAGATGGAGGTTCTGACATCTGGGAGGAAGCAGGTCGGGGGCATAGATAACTAAATCATTGACTCCAGATTGTGCCAACTACCTCAACTTCCCTCTTCAGTGCTCATCCTCAAAAACAAGTCTGCATTAGTATCCAAGCCTCAAAACAACTATAATTACTTGTACAGATAATGTAACCAAAAAGACTTTGAAGGCACAGTGCAGATAAGAGTACCCAAGGGTCTTAAATTGTGATATATCTTGATAATAGTCCTTCATTTTTTAAAAATATAAAGAACTATGCAGGTATCAAAAAAACTGCCATATTCTAAAAGTAGCCACTGTGGATTTATATCTAACAAGGCTACATCTAGAATACAGAGGACCAACTAAGTTCTTTAAATCATCTGATGAGGCTAAAATTTTTCTTGATTCCAAGAGTAATTAACTATCTGAGGACTCAGTAAATTAGAAACAACTGGGACACTAAACACTGATAGAGCTGTATGATGAATTAGGGTTTCTGTCTGTTCCGCTTCTGAATAGTGGATGATGGTATGAAAATGTATCATGAAATTACTGTGCCATGGAAAGCCTGTATGTATGTGGATTCCCCATGTGTTAGCAGGGTTGTCTCATGTCTGCCAGGCCAAACACAATTGAGAGTGACCAGGACTCAGCAACAGTCTAAGTAAAATACCTTGGGACTACAAGTTTGCTTTCTTGGGAGATGACATTTCCTGCTCTTATTTGAAGCAGAGGCAGGCTGCTAGAAGTAATAAAAAATTACCAAAAGGCAAAACAAAAGAAGAAGGTGATCCCAGCAGGAGTCTCTAAAGGGAGTTACAAGGGGGACTGGAGGAGATCTATTTTGCACCAGTTTAACACGAGGAAGGCTGCTGCAGGGACAGGGTAGCCAAGCCCAAGACACCAATTTTTTTTATATCTAAGTTGTTTTTAAAATCTTCTGTTGACCAAACACAACCAGTGCCAGGCCTTTTTAGTCAACACATTTTTCTCAGCAAATCACCTTCCCTTTCTTGCTCCAGTCCACCGTCTCCACCAAATTACATTATTCTTGTTCAATTAACTCCCCAAAACACCTTGTTTTACCAAATATGCTTTTCACCTTTCACTTGGGACTAATCTATACTAGAAGCACTGATGCAGCTGTGCCCCTGTAGCTCACCTGGTGAAGACACTCTATGCTGACAGGAAAGAGCTCTCCCATCAGCATCATAAAGCCATCTCCACGGGAGGCGGTAGCTATGTCAGTGGAAGAAGCTCTCCCACCGACATACCACTGTCCACATTGGTACTTAGGACAGTGTAACTTACGTCACCCGGGGGTGACTAATTCACACCCCTGAGTGACATAAGTTATACCAACATAACCTGTAGAGTAGACAAGTCCTAAGTAGAAAAGGATGTACTGTTTTTTATTTCCAAAGCTTCACATTCAAGGTCTCTGGTGGACAACAGAGGAGAGAATTGGCAGGGAGGCAATTCACAAGATGGAGGAGGCTGCCCAAAAGCAACTGTCTGAGGCCTTAAAAAAACAAAGAACAAAAATCTTGTTGAGCACTTTTACCGTTGAATTTTGGCATTCCTTCAGTGTAATGAAAACAATTAGCATCTCACACTACTGATTTACCAAGTGGACCAAAATAAAAAGCAAAAAACTCATAGAACACTATTTCTATCTACAGCCAAGCTTTTTCAAAGATTTTTTTGCTGTGATGATGCCAAGAGATTCCTGAAGAAAACAGGGTACCATAAAAATAGCAGCCTCTGAGGAAGCCTGGATCTTAACCAATTTGGACTTTATAGATTAAAACCAACACTTTATACTGCATCTGAAAATGGACTGGAAGCCAGCACAGAGGTTACGTAGTATACTTCTTGTAGAACTTCAGCTGCATACTGAAGTTACCTTAGCCCATATGACTTCACGGTCTTCATTTAAGGCCTCACATACCTATGGAAAAGGGAGGGTGGTGTAACAGAGGCAGATGATGAGCAAGCACAAACTACAACTCTCTAGATTCTCTCAGATGGGAGAGTACAATGCCACCAAAGTGCAATTCCACCTGCCCCAGCCAGAGTCTGCTCCTGGATCAATACTGTCTTTTGGTCAATAGTATCAGAAGACAATCCACAGATCTACAAGAACAAACATGGACACTCCATCAATTTACTGTCCAACAAGCAGTTAAGAAGACTGGCTCTCTAGTCCTTCCTTAGAGTCCTTGCACTGTATGCCTGATTCCTTCCTTCCATCTTTCCATCCTGACTTTGCCTCTTTTGGTGTTAGGGATGAACTTGGTAACTCCACTAGCAAAGTGTCTCTTTCCACTAAGTGGATATTTATCACAGGCTACGATAAAATAAATGGTATGGGGACATTTTTCTGTATGCTCTTCTTTCACTGTAGGGAAATAAAATGATGTATCAGCATGGTGGGCAACTCATTAGTTGTGAGTAACCTTAAAAAAAAGGGCAGTTATAAGTCTTAGCCTTCGCAAATTTTCAGAGAGGAGTCTACAGTGACTATTGCATTTTATGAAGTACGAGACATAATCCAGAAGGCACAAACCACACAGAAAACAGTGTATCATAATTTCTGTAAAATTTCCACTTTCAGATGCTGGGGGACCTCTCACTTTTATGGAAGAGCCACTATTACTCCTTGTAATATGTGGTATTTTTCCTAATTTGTTCAGAGTTTATTCACTTTTATTTTATTTTTCCCCTTTTTAAATAACATTTAACCAACAAACAAAACATATTACAGCATTAAAGTTCTGAAATGAAGCAACAAAAATAAGGACCTTAACCAAAAATAGCATCCAAACTTTACCCAATTGTGCCTAGTTGTTGCAGAAATCATTAGCATCATGCTCTATTCTGAAAGCTCCTTGCAATATTTGATAAACAAAAGATCTCAAGTGAACGTTCTCATATAGTAAATTCCATTGCAAAAGGACCAATATAAGTGCAAAAGATAATTGGATTACCACCCACAAAATGCTGATCACTTCTGTAATCTCATGTACTATCAACAACTCTTAAACCAGAGGCTCTTAACCTTTCCAGACTACTATACCCCTTTCAGGAGTCTGATGTGTCTTGCATACCTCCAAGTTTCACCTCACTTAAAAACTACTTCCTTACAAAAGCAGACAAAAATACAAAGGTGAAGCAGCATACTATTACTGAAAAATTGCTTACTTTCTCATTTCTACCATGTAATTATAAAATAAATCAATGGGTATATAAATATTGTCCTTACATTTCAGTGCATAGTATATAGAGCAGTATAAACAAGTCATCGTTTATATGAAATTTTAGTTTGTACTGACTTTGCTAGTGCTTTTTATGTAGCATGTTGTAAAACTAGACTAATATCTAAATGAGTTGATATACCCCTTGGAAGACCTCTTTGTACCCCCAGGGGTTCGCATACCCCTGGTTGAGAACCACTGTCTTAAGCCAGTTAATAAATATTAGTGAATTAATCCTCACAATGCCCCTGTGAGGCAGGTAATTATTATTCCTATTTTACAGATAGATAACTGATGCATAAAGAGGTCAAGTCACTTGTGTAAGGTTACATGAACTGTGTGTTTAGATCAGGAATAAAATCTAGATCTCCCGAGTTTCATCTCCTACTCTTAGACACACTTAGGGTATGTCTACACTGCAGTTAAAAATCTGCGGCTAGCCTATGCTAGCTGACTCATGCTCGCAGGGCTCAGAGTAAGGGGCTATTTCATTGCAGTGTAGAGATGTTCGGGCTCAGGCAGAAGCCTGGGATCTCACACCATGTGAGGTGGGAGGGTCCCAGAGTTTGGGTTGCAGCCCGAGACCAAGCCTCTACACCACAATTAAACAGCCGCATAACCTGAGCACCGCAAGCCCAAGTCAGTTTGCATGGGCCAGCCACGGGTGTCTAATTGCAGTGTAGACTTACCCTAAGGCCTACTAGGAATATCTATGATAGATTTTAAAAATTCACAAAGATCACTCCTTCCTTTCAGTGCAATGGTATGTTTTCTAACTGAAAATGTGGAAAAAAAGTAAATATTACATCTCAGCAATGAGCATATGATTGGCAGTCTCAGTGATTAATTTGCACCAGAGCTTGCCAGGGCTGAGCCCCAGCACCTCTAGGCTTGGCAGTTCATGGTCCCACATCAGTTATGAAAGTAAAAGAGTTACTTGAGCCCCAGCACCTCGTTCATTACCAATTAAGCACAACGTGGTCTATATATTTTCAATCTATGTTCGCTTTCCAATGAAAATGTTTAAACTGAAGTCTTCCACAAATGTCACTACAACATAAAAATTCAGAGTATGCAATAAATGAATAGGCCAGCCTACTGCCTTTAGAAACAGCATGTTGATACTGCTGAGCATAATGCGATTTTGGCTCATTTCCTAGATTTCCAGGTTTGGCTGAAAATCATAACCATGATACACCAAGTTGCTATGTCTTGAAATGAAGTGCCAAGCTTTCGTCCCAAGAGGACAAAAATTCAGTTGGAGTATTTCCAAGCAACTGAAGAGACTTTTTTTTTTTTTTTTAAAACAATGGTCGGTATTGAATGGCCTCTTAGACAAACAAAACTGCAATGAGGTACCAGGATAAACCACCTAATTTCACTGTCTGGTCAAGCAAAACATTAGAGCCATGAGACTTGTGCACAATATTTTTCAAGTTTTAAATTATTAGAAAAGTCAGAATCCAAAAGTTCAAACAAAATAACCAAGTGATATAAAAAGCTTAGAGTACCTTTCCCAGACCTGAAGGAGATCTCAGTGTGGCTCGAAAGCTTGTCTCTTTTACCAAAAAAAGTTGGTCCGATAAAAGATTACCTCACCCACCTTGTTTCTCAGATAAAAACCAAGGCAATTAAAAGTAATTCAGTGGTATTCAAATATTGAAAGAATGAGACACATGATACTGTTCAAATTAAGGTCCTATCAAGACTTAACATTTTTTCACAGGATGATGACAAACACATTCTAAACAAAATTTGGGAAGTTGGTGAGGAATAGTAAGTATTACTCACCTCTTCCCTTGGTCTCCTACCCATGTCCATGTCCACAGGCCCTTTCCCTATAAACATTTTTCCCCACCTACATGACCAAGATTCTTCTGCCTCCCCACCCAGACAGTACTCCACAGCTTTCTGTTTAGCACTGCATACATGTTACCCATTCCAGGGCCAGAGGGAGCCATTCAGTACCAGTCAGACACAGAAGACTAGGCACCACTTTGCAGGGAGGGGATGGAGAGCATTTACAGCCCAACAGCACTGCCAGTTCAGGAGTGCAACTTCATCAACTGATTGCCCTTCAAGAACAGAGAAAGGCTGAAGGCCTCTATTCAGCACAATGGACTTCCTACTTGAGCAGCTATAAAGCTGGGGAAGAGGAAAGATCTCAAGACCCTTCTCCAGACCTTCAGGCAGCAGGCTGGATATGAACTCTTCCTCCACAAAGTTAGCACTCTGCCAGATAATCCTGCAGTGTTGAGGACAGTTGCACAGATAAACTAAAGAAACCAGGTCAACACAGGAAAAATATTTCAGTGAAAAAGAATTCTTGGCCCAGCACTAGGTATCTTTACCCCACACCACCACCAATGCCTAGTGCAAACAGCCACACTCAACACCCACACAAGATGGAAGCCCTTTCAGACTATGGGGGAAAGACTGAAAGTGGTACAGCTCATGCCAAACCAGAATCTTCATAAAGATTTGCCCCTCCCATATAGAGGTCTCCTATCACCACCAACGCTATCCTTACTACAAGGACTGAAATTAATGCTGTTTCTCTAGAGCATTAATACCATGTCAGGGTGACACCAGGTGTTGCTGTTGAATGACACAAAACTCTCCCAATATTAAAAAATATTTTTAAAATAGTAAAATATCCCAGTAACAGGAAGATTTTGAAAGTCATAACCAAGTGAATTCATTGTCTCTTGAATTTGGAATTGATCTGAATTAAATTGTTTTGCTCTTTTTAGTCCCATTTGACTTTGAGCTAAACATCAATTAGTGCACAAATAGAATCTTTTAAGTTCTATTAACTCCAACACTAATTTCTTCAACCAAAGATCTAAAACAATTTAGCTGGCCTTCATTTAATAAACGTTTTCCGCAACAACAAAAAGTCTCACATAAAAGCTCAACTTCACTTTCTGATGGTCACTTAAACCCTTAATTCTAATAAAAACTCTCCCACTCTTAGTTTTTTAAACCCTAATTTAGCAAACAAGACACCACATAATATATGCTATAAGCATAGGTCTTCTCTGAAAAGCTGGGACCTTCAGTTGCTTCAGCTGCAATACAAACCATTGAGCCATGGCCAATACAAGCTAATTTGAATAATCAATATGACAACCTTATTTTTCTAATGCAAACAGGATTGATACAGTAAGGTGTCTCAATGCCACATCACAGTCATGGCCTCTTTTAACCCCTAATTAGATTTAGGCGATTATCCCTGCTCTTCCTTACAAGTGTACAGCTCGGATAAGGGATGACAAAAGCTATCTGCCACTTATTCAGCCTTTGCAGACTGCAGGTTACCCAGGGAGATAGAGGGTAAGATCAGCAAACAATTGTTATTCATATCTACAGTTTTAAGATAGTCACAGTTTTCCATACGTGCTAAGTGAAAACAGCCCAGAGCATTAGGTAAATGCAAAATGCTTAAGAACATCAGGCTTACACAGATGGAAATTCAAGGTGATGTTAGGGAATTATGTCTAATTCAAATTGGTTCTCACAAAGAGAAGTATCAGGAAATGATCTTCTCTGTCAGATCGAGAATGCCAAGTTTTTAATAGCCTTCATTGTTTCTTTGCAATTTAAGATTTAACATTGAATAGTTTATATCAATATCTCTTAAAAAAAAATCAAACTTACGAACAGTCCCAATAGAATTACACAGCTAACCCTAGAAGACAAAAAACACCTATTGCAGAAATGTAAATCACATCTCATTTACAAGAATTCAAGCTTCAATGCAAATATTTAAAGTTATAACAGTTTTACATCTAATTGTATCCAATATTTGAGCTAAGAAGATATAAAGGTATAAACACATTAGACTATTTCTATTGTGTTACATAAACACAGTATCAGCCTAAAGACCAAGAAAAGGAAAATCATGATGTTGCTTATATAAAACGAATATTTTCCCTGGCAGGAATGTGATATATGAAAACTGCTATGATAAAGTAGATCATATGTTCATAAGATTTCTATTCCAATTACTTTACAGAGTGACTGCAAACAAAACCAAACACACATTTTTCTCTATATATAATTCATATATGAATGTACTCAACCTGTACATGAATATGCTTTTACATGCCTTTACAGTTAAAAAGGAGTGTTTTCCTACAGTATTCTTTCTATACTAAACTGCACAGACCCTGGATTCGGAAGGTCATTTATCTGAATCATAAGTAAAACATGAATGCTTAGGAGAATATTAGGGACAAAATTTTCAGTAGTGCTCAAAAGTCACTTGGGTGCTTTTGAAAATCCCAGCCAAAGTTAGCATCTATATCTATCAAGATACCATCTTCTGAGTAAATAAAACCCTTAAACTGCAGTGCTTTATGCTCTCAGGAAAAAGCAGTTTACTCAAAACTACTACAATTCAAACAGTCCCTTTCTCATAATTTTTTTTAAACTATATCAAATGTTAAAACAGAATGGTCTAAAGGTCCACTTGAATCAGACCCTTATTTGTTCAAAATGAAAATATTTGCTATATTTTTTTAAAAACTTTACAGTGAATATGTTCTCTCCTTTTTTCCTGCCCCTTCCTGCACTCAGCTACTGCTGCGCTTCTCACAGCAGTGGCAAAACATGGATAAGAGGCGGCAATATTCACATTCCCTCCCTCTTCTCCCCAAGCTGCTATGCTCACTCTCATCCTCCTTCTACTAGGGAAACAGGAAGAAGCAATGCACTTTCTACTCCTTGCTATCCCGAGCAGAAGCTAGCCCACAGCTTGAAGTTAAACAAGCGTGAATAAGCGGTTAGCCTCATTTGTGTTGTGTTGCAAACAACATTAATTCTAAGTCATTCACTGGGGAAACTAAAGTCTTTTAACCATTTTTATTCACATCCATAAGTTTCCATAGTTGGTAATTTTAATAAGAATGTTTGTGTGTGTACTGCAATCCCAGAAGATGGCCAACTTGACACAGTATTGTTTAGTGATCTGAGCATGTGTGCAGGAGCTATAAACACTGAGCTCTAATAATGCTCCTGAAATGATGTATGGCCTTAGGTAGGTCACAATGTTTGTCTCTCATGTCTCAAATCTGAAAAATGGGTGTAACACTTTTCTCCTGTGGTGTAGTTTACATTTTCAAAAGACAAAAATGTGAAGCGCCAAGTACTATTGTTTTTGTGCATTTCTCTGAAAGGGAAATGTTTTTGCCTTTAAAAAGTCCAGGAGGGGCAGAGAATAATGATAGGCACTCCTTTCATTCTGTTTGAACTCATAAAGAGCATCAACCACAGCAGCATTCTCCACCTGATAATGGGGAACAGTGCTGATAATGTGTACCTAATGTAGAGCCTGGAGAAAACAAG
This sequence comes from Lepidochelys olivacea, assembly GCF_965140295.1. NCBI lineage: Eukaryota > Metazoa > Chordata > Testudines > Cheloniidae > Lepidochelys > Lepidochelys olivacea. The sequence continues at coordinate 23,622,393 of NC_140419.1, forward strand.
AAATGAGTATCTACAGTCAAACCCTCTGGTTCTTTCCCACATGTCTCAGGATCAACTCCCAGTGGAAAAAAAATCCCTTAAACGTAGTTAAATGTTCACTGATTCAAAGTTATAATGCTCACAAAATGAACCAATTGAGGTAATCAAAATGAAAAACAGCAGTCAGGCTACAATGCAGTAGTTCCGTGATCAGTCTTTTAAGTTATCTGACAATTCTATCTGCAGCAATTATAGAGTTGTTGGTTGCAACTGTATAGTTAAGGTTGAGTCAGACATTCAGTTCAACAGGAGCTTTAAAACTTTATAAAAATCTCATTAACACTGCAAAAAACAAAGCACCAAAAGCAATCTGTGTACTATTTGAATTTTTCATGATGGTTTGATATGGAAAGAATAAGAGTTCCAAAATGACCCCCCCTTTTTCAAGTTTTTCACTGGATTGTCTCACCTTCTTGTCAGACACCCTTTGCAAAAAATCTAAAGCACTATGGAATCTTTGCTTTGCACCACATGTTTCTCCCTGCTGACTATACAATATCAGTTATATACAGGTGGTGCTCATGTGTGCCATAATTTATAACTTTTTCTTTATCACTGAAGAAATGTGCGCCAACCAAACACACTGTATTTATCAGCGATGATGTAACATAGCTGCTCAGGGGAAAAACTCAGAAAGATCAGTTCAAATCTCTCCTCTACCAACTTTCACAAATTCCCATGCACCTCACCACCCTTATTATTGAATCAAGGCCATGACCTCCAGCTCTGCAAGGCAAGTACGACCTGCCAACTCATTTTACAAATAATTTAACGGAGACGTTACACAAGGTCAGCGGAGGCAGAGTCAGGAATAGAATCCAGGTCTCAAACATGGTAGTTACTCAGCCACATGACTTTCAGATTCAGTGTGCTTTTGTTATCTTGTCTTTATTAAATCACACTTCTTCCAGAGCCAGGGATAGAACCCAGAATTCCTGATCTCCACTGTGCTAGCGTCATCTAGCAAAAAACTACATAACTCTAGGAAAGCATGTGTCAAATACTTCTTTACTGGCTGAACAAAGTAAAGATTAGGAATTACTCTGGTATCTCAAGTTGTAGACATCTGATTTTAGTCTGAAGGTCCCATTTGCACTTAGGCAAAGAACTGAACAGTGACCTCACTGATAGTAAGGCAGAATAACTTATCAAATCAATGGAATTTTTGACAGTCAGATGCTGCAATCTGTTGATACAAGAGCATTATGAAGTCTCTGTTAAGGTTTTGTGCGGAGTAGTAGCTTGAGGAAGCTGGGGTACATATTGCTTTTTGGTATCTGTTGGATGTGGAAGTGAAAGTCTTATGGAGTGTATTATCCACAGTGCTATAGGCAATGTAAAAGCAGCAAGAAATATAGGAAACTTTTCGCTAAACTAATTTCTTCACTTTTCAGGATTTAAGCTGGTGTGTCCTAATGCAACCTTAACTCTCACTAAACTGAACAAAGTTTTTGTGTGGTTGTTTATATCAATATTATGCGCAAATACCTTTAAAGATATTTTTCAAATAAAACTATACCTGTGAGGTGTTCAAATTTTAACCAGAGGCTTCCTCAAAAATGTTCTCTATGTGATATTCCTTGGATAAAATACTTAGTCACTAACCCATGCACCAAAATCTATCAATTCCGTACTCTTTCCCTGGCTGATAAGGGGTATCAGGTGTTGAGAATATGGGCCTTTATGCTCTTCAGACTGTGCCTCAGCAGCAGGCAACAGCTGGGCTATAGGGTTCCCTGCGCAGCAGCAGCAGCTTTGCTCTACCTATGTTCCTTATCCTCATGTGCTGCTGCATCTGCACCTGCCGTGGTGATAACAGAGGAGGCTATAGACTATGAGGTGCATCTCCCATGTCTTCCAGCAGACATTGAGGGAGAGGGGCAGGGCACATAAAGGGAGCTCAGCTTGCCATGGTGTGGCGACCGCTACAAATGCTTGAGAGAGAACCAACTGGGCTCAGTCACAGACAGAGAAGGAGAACAGTTTTAACAAACAAAGCCAGCCTTAATATTTTGGGTGCTACCATCAAGCAATTCCCTGCCCCAAATTAATCCTGTTCGCTATTATGCAGAGAGAAAAAGTCAACTGATATTGGGGAGGATTATTAATAGGATTCTTTTGGATACACATCAAACTTAACGGACTCATTTTATAGTGTGTGTGTTTAAACTTCAGCATCTTTAGTACCAGTCTTCCCTTGCAGAAGCAGAGCCATGCTGTACATTCATTCCATTGCTACCCATTGCTTTGCATTCATTTAAGTCTTTTTGTTTTCAAGGCTGTCTTTACAAAGAAAAGGGTTAGAAACTGACTTATTAAAAACTCTTAAACGTGACACTCGCCCCTAAAATGCCATTTCTGTTAACAAGAAACTCACATGAGACCCACGGGTCCCTTCCAGCTTGTTGTATACCACCACTGTTTTCTTTAACTTCACAGTCTGCTATTTCATAGCTCTTTACTCTACTTAAGGTTCACCCCCCCCCCTCTATTCTGTATGTAATGTTCAAAGCACATTGTCCCCTTCTACAAATAATTGTAAAATACTGAGGCCACTGGTTCAATACTCATTACTAGAACTAAAAAGGTTTCTCGGAGTGAATGGTAGAGACATGCCTAACACTAAGTAAAATAATTAATACTGAAATTTCACTATTATGGAGATACAACAGTCTCTTGCAATTAAGAAAACTTAAATCTTGTAATCAAGGTATCTGTTATTTTAGCCAGAGACCAAATTTAGGTCAAATTAGGTGAAGTGAAAGGATTTTTGCTATAATAAAACAGACAAAAATTATGCAGGTAGGAAAATATTTAGTACGTGAAATACAAGTTCGATGAAAAGAGTTTTGTTCTAAACCGATTAGAGGGGAAAAATAATCCAAGAAAAAAAATGAAGCTTTCATGATGCCTTGAAGTCAATTAAGTATTTTCATGAATACTGCATGCAGTCTTATTACTTTTTATGATAAGGGCATTTTATTCAATTTCAAATATAAAATCTAATTTTGCATGTTAGAATTTGGGGGGGGAAATGGATATACATCTTTTACATAAGCCAAATAAAACAGACTACCCTCTTGTTTTCATTTGAACAATACCACCTACACCTGTTATATAGAATTTCCACCAACAGAAAATATACAACTGTAACTTTGTTGCCTCTGTGCAATAAACAAACTTCTATCCTAATACTTTCAAATACTGCTTGATTCCTTTGAAAATTAAACACCAAGTGGATTTTTTTTTTTTTTGGATAATAACTGGTACATTATACACATAGAAAAAGTATTTTAAAGGTTTTGACAAAATGCATACCAATTATTAAAAAACCTCACACTGAATTAAAAAGTCAAATTTTTTCATTACATTTCCAGTTGTATACACTTAAACCATCGGTGAAAGAACTCAGTCTTCTAAAAAAGGTAACCACAAATGACATTTTAGCCTAAGGGTGAACAATAATCTCTTTTCAACTGTCTTTTACTTCAGTCAGTCTGTTATTATTTTGCTGCTTTACTGTTTTCCAAATTCTTTGTTATTTCACTCAGGACTTTTGATATGTTTCAAGGCTTCTGTTATAATGTAGCTTCTATAATATTTGTAATTAAGAAACAGACATCTTTAATGATCTAAAAAATGACACTGGATTATGCCTTGATAGTCACACATTTTAATTCTAGCCTCTTGATGTCAGGAGTCAGAATTTCTTGGCAGGAATTACACATCAAAGTGAAAGAAAAAACTAAGAACTTATGCTGGTTAAATCAACAACAAGTGTAAAATATTCCTAAACGAGCATTTAATTTTGTATCATATATAAAATACTGTTCGATATGTACCCAGTAATGCCACATTAGTTAGGAAGGTCACAATTATACATTCACTTCTCACTTAAACTTGGCAAAAAAATCTCTGTCCAGAAGAGAAGTTTTTTCTTTCTACACCCTGAGGAAAACTGTTTTACTTCCTCAGCTTATATCGGAATAAACACAACAATATATGTCTATCACTTCTAAATGTAGTAACAGTCACAAGGATACAAGCACGTCTTAATGGAGGGCTTTTAAAAAACTGTTTTTGTAGGGTATTGGACTGTAACATGAGGAAACTCACAATAATAGAACACAGTAGCCAGATTCTCATCTGAAAAGAAGTGGTATAGTTTTCTAGCAAAGTGGAGATATAAAATGTTATTTTTGCTAGTGATGTTAACTGATCATGTAAGGTTATGCCTTCATCTAAGTTCAGCCAGTAATGCTTCAATGTAGGCTGGAGCATGCAACTTGAGAAAAATACAAAATGCTCCCAGCATCTGCAAGGTTTTGTACACCAGACTTCACTTCACTTTCACTAAGCCATTGAATAGGTCTCAGTGTCCAAAATATGATATAAATCAAAGACCATGAAATTCAAAGCCATTTTCTAATTTCCTTAGAACACACTGATAGCAATTCTGGGAGTTCCTTATTTTGCTGCTCTGAATGCCCCCAAACAAAAACAGAGCAAGTGGGACATTCAACACATCATCAAAAGTTAAAGGTTACTTCTGCAGATCTGTAAGAATGGGGATGGGCAGAAGAGTACAGAATTCCATATTAACCACATTCTTCTGTGCTGTCTTTCAACAACATACTACACCCACGCTGAAGAACAACTGAAACTGGAGTTGATGCTGAAAGGGAAAGTCACCAGAAGAGTCAGTGTTGGGATGCAATAATTAGCGAAAGCCAGCAATCATGGCAAACTGGATTTCAAGACCTGGAAAAGGGGAGGGGAGGGAAATGATGGGTTTGGAGGAAAAGAGTATATTAAGGTTAACATGCTGGAATTTGCAACATTCAACACATTATACCAATGTTGATTTTTCATTTGCAGATCACATTTTAAACCCTTTACTCATGATTTTAAATAAGTCAGTCATGGACCAAGCATTGTTTCCTTCATTTGATGTTGGTGTGCACCTATTCCACAAAGGTAACAGACCTGTTTTTGATGGTTTGGCCTTGGAGATTGATTACTAGTTTCCAGGTGGCTTTGAAAGATAAGATTGCTCTTCTGACAGACCAGCATATGGATAGTTTGGAACGACTGCATAATAATCTTTTGTCCTCCACTAAAGATACAATGGCAACAAATGCCTTCTTCTCTCCATCTTCATCCTCACAGCTCACCTTGGTTTACTAATGTCCTGCCACAAATTAACCAAGAGAGGAGACAGCTACTACTGTATTGGTGACCGAAGGTTCATGCACAATCAGTGACTGCAGCACAGATTTTTTTAAGGTCATTTACCATAGCTGTTCTGGAAACAAAGAAAGGTTTTTTCTCTTCCACACTTTACTTCCACAATAGCATTTGCAAGGTCTCAGACAGAGAAACTGTCCTGAGTGTCTTCACTCACTTTATACCACTACAGGAGAAACAGATACATGTGGAAATGGGCCCAGGGCATCACCTTTTGACTGAGCCAAGGTAAGGTTGAAAGTAAGTCCACATCATGCTTTTATCACCTGGTTCTTTAATCAGGTCATTCTGTCTTGTGCAAAAACAAACAAAAAACAAACAAGAATACTCTGTTTATTCCAGGGTAAAATCATCCTCTCTGGTATGTTAGCACCTGAAAAAGGTTAAAGGAATTCCCCACACACACCCATGTTTAACACTCATCGTTGATTTACTATTCCTCCACCAGTATGGACCTGCTTGCTATAGTCAATATGGCTCTACTCAGCTAGCTGTCCAGGAACATGACTTTTTGTCATAGCACAACCCCCACTGCCACCACCATCTTAGTAAATGTTCTTGTTGCTACTGCCAGTCCAACTGGGGGAGCCTGGAATGGGGAAGTACCACCCCACAACAGCAAACTGAAGGAATGTCCGTTGGGACTGGAGAATTGGAACATGTAAACATACATCTTGGAGATCCTGGGAACAAAGACATTCACTCTCCCTCACCTCTTGCCTAATGGATTTTAGGGACTTCATCCTGCAACTCCAGATTCTAAGAAAATAACTTACCGTTTTAAAAATCAAATACTAGCTGCAGTCCACCCATCATTTTAGGGAAAGTGAAGTTAATAGTAAATATCCCTGTCTCTCTGACCTTCCAGGACTGGGCTGTAACCTAAATTATCAGAAGACTGTTAAATCTACTTGTTTAAGTTTTGTACTTAAGTTAATTGGATTTCTGTATGTTTTTGTGTCTAGGACTAATTAGTTGGACTTCATCTGGGCTATTATGAGTAGGAAATTCATCAGTATTCCTGAGAGACAATGCTTTGCACCTGGGCTCTTGTACATTTGGATTAACAGTGTAAAACTTGATGGATTTGTGGAGCTTGTTTCTTCCTTTGGCAAACGAAAGGAATTAAATTGTTTGTGAAACCTCCTTATTTCCTGAACTGGTTCTGGACGTTTATCTGGGTAGGAAGCATGAAATTACCTGAATTTGTACCAGTTAAATCATGGGTAAGAGGCCTGTCTCAGGATGGATCTGGTGCTTATATGTGGACCAACCTTTCTGCCTCTTCTCTAAATCCTCTGCAAAGATCAAAACCTACCTTTTTTGAAAAGAAAAGAAAAGGGTAACCATCTAGACTTTGAAGGATTGATCCACTACCCATAGTTACAGCAGTCACTGGGATCTTCTAGCTGATCTGAATGGGGTCATGGCTCTGGAAGTCATTTAGATCAGTTCTTGTTCCTGGGCTCCAGGGATCTACTAAGATTTTGCAGTTAAATAACTGTTCCTTTCAATGCATAAATTGATTCTTGCAGTTGAATAGCCCAAAAGCACTCCAAGGACCATTTCCAGATACCCCTTCAGTTTTCCCATTGAGAGTCCATTGATTGGCATAATTCATTTTGCTATTCCAGGGATAATTTATTTCTTGAGTATCTGAATCTATGTGTGGGAAGGGAAAGAGCCCAAAATGAAACAGTGGGGTGGGTCTCTGCAGCAACATGTGGGGCAGGCAAAGAATTCTGTGCATCAACTGTGTTGAGAGAGACTGTGTTGAGAGAGCTTCAGACTAGGACACTAGACTGCAAGACTCCATTCCTCTGGTAGTTGCTGGCTGGGTCAGAGTTGTGCCCTGATTGTGGTGGGTGGTGGAGAAAGGGTAAGGGCTGCATCTTCTCTCCTCCTCTTCCCACCTTGCCAGAGAGCAGAGGCTGCCTTCGTGAGAAAGGGGATACAAGAGGCTGGGCATGTGCCCAAAGCAGAAGGCTTCTGGTCACAGGGAGTGTCTGGGTACTCAGTGGGCAGCCTTCCTATCTTGCTGTCTCTCCCTGATGGAAAACCCACTCTCTCCTGGCCTCATCATGGGTGTCTGAGTCACCCCTGCAATTGAGGCAGAAAGGTCTACCAATCCTGGGACCTGTCAGAAGGAATACCAACAAGCCAAGGATCTTGAACCTTGCTGGTATCAGCCATGCTGAATGCCTCCAGAAAGCACCATGTGGTACTGAGGGCCCTTGGGTTGTTAGTGCTAACTTCAAGTGTTCAGGTAGCTGCAGAAAAAAAGAACAGCAAAGGCATTTCTAGGTCTACAAGGATTACTCCCTCTTTTAGTATCCTGCTTTCAAAGGCCCCCCTCCTCTAGCAGCAGACACAAAAAATAGAAGTTCAGGGACCTTCTGTATGAGTGTACAATGTAAGCAAACATTTGAGCAATCTGATTTTTCTGCACGTTGGGAGGAATAAGTGTCTGGATGAGTACAGAAGATCAAGGATGTCCTTACCAGAATTTACACCTTTGATTCTAAGTACTCAAACCTGCTGTTTAAACCAATAAACCATAATCTCCAAGCAATATATAGACTTGGCTTAAAATCCTGCAAAATTTTAGGATTAGATAAATTTAACCTACAGATGCAAATCTCTCTTTTTCGATGCCTGCGTAAGTATGGGGAAAATCCTCCCAGTACCAAGACGACTGTGTAAGGTTCCAAATGCCGTAACTCCTGTAGTGTTACGAATTGGAAGCAAGACAAAAGAAAAGACATGCATTAGACTCTGAATGCACAGACCACCATTAAGTAGTGGTCTACCGTAGCGCTCTCTGAACAGCTCAAGAGTTTGTGGGGATGGAACAGAAACTTAGCCAGTGAATCCAGGACCATACCAGCCAGAACATCATGCACAGGGGAGGTTCAAGGGCAGCAGCCACTGTTACAGTCCATTAGTTGGATTACTGGAGCAAGTGAAAGGCATGAAGTCATGTTGGGGGGATGATTCTATTTCTCCTTAAGTCTTCATAGGTATCACTATAAAATGCCTGTTTACAGTGCTTTGTGCAGAGGTCCAGGACTTGGCCCTTAAGATGTAACAAGTTCTATTTAAAAATTAGAATTTAGAGCTGAGCTATTAAACACATTATGTGAGATTCAGGGCATATGAGAAAGATAGAGTGTATGTGAGAGACTTTCAAAAGTATATCTACATAGTTGGTATAAACATGGTCAGAGTTCTGATCATTAATGGTATTAAGCTCTGGTGCAGTAATATTAGAACTTGCACTGGTATGCTAGAAAGCTACAGTATATTTCTCATCAGCTATAGTGCAAAATATAAGAAGATGGATTTATCTTATCTTTTCATAAGATGATCTGTAAACACAGCATCATTTGACAAAGTTATTACAGAATACTTTCCTACACAAATTCAATAAGCTGTATTAATGGATCCAGTTTCTTTTATAAATCAAGGGAAAAGTTTGTATCTTCCCTTTTGTTCTGATTCAAATGTCTAGATTTTTTCAACCTTTAACAGTTTCTTGTATTCATTTAGAGTCTCAAATAGTAGTAGAAAATTCTAAGATTAGTGGATTATTATATTTTTCTTATACAAAGAAAACGTTTCCCCCTTCCTTCTGTAATCAAAGGAATTAGATACTTTACAATGTCCACAGTAGGTAATATCGAGGTTCCAGAAAACACTTTCATCCACAGACCCTGGGTAGCCTATTTGTGAAATACATAGAGTTTAATATATTAATGTTGCATTCAATTTCATTTTATGACAGAAAGGTCAATTTTAAAAAATAAATAAATGATTATTAGGGACTCTTCTGCTTTAGATCCATGACAGCAAAACACTGGCTACATGTTTAGGTGATTACTGTATCTCTGCAGTTCAGTATCTGCAGGGTGTCTGAATGCTACTCTAACTACTTAAAGCCAGTAAAGAGATTACAGCTCACACTAACTGGATTTTCACAGCTCCATATCATTCAGTTTGGATTCCTCATACACAGATTAAAAGGGTCCAGTCAAACAATAGTCAGCTGCTTTTAAAACCTAAGGTGCCTTGTTAAAAAAAATATGATGTTCTTTTGAGCAAAAAAAAGCCCCCCTGTATTTAAGGAATTATTCAAATAAAAACCCCAAGATAATGCAAATTATATAGTTATAAAAAGGACAACTCTGGTGGCTGGCAGTTATGAGGGCTGTATAGTTCTGAAAATTTTAAACAGCTTAAAATAATGTGTCCCTTTGAAGATACTGCCTTCAAATGAATTCCAAAATCTATTTCTGTAAACATGGATGAGAAATATCATTTCCTCAACAAAGTATATGAATTTTGCAGGAACGTGCTTTTAAAAATACCTAGAAACAAGATGACCAATAAGCCAAAGCACAGAACTAGAATACAGAACCTGCATCTTTGTACTGTCATTGCTACGAAGACAATCCTTTCCCCCCTTTTTTTAAGGTCAATAAGAAGGGTGTGGGTTGATATGGATATATTTATGGATAGTTCTTTATCAGTGTTTATGATGTAATTTTTAATGTATAGGATACATGTCCAGAGCACACAATTAGCTCCCATAAATGTACTTTGAAAATTTGAAGAAAATTTTAAACATCAACGTTTTTACATATCCAAAAACTTGTATCAAAATTCCACAGGCTGAACGCCTAATTTATCTTTTCAGTGTTCACAAATTGGATAGTACTAGTTATAAATAATGGACAAATATGTGACAATAGTTTCACAATTTGGTGGCCTATTTTCACTTACTCTATTATCCATGGAACATTCTTCATTTAATAACGGAAGATATCAAGTAGAACTCTATTGACTTCAAGTTACTACACGAGGACTCAAAGAATGAATAAAAACAAAAAAGTGAGGGATCTTTCATCAACTGAACTGCCAGTGGCTTTGCAACTGTGTCATCACAGTAGGGCAACACACATTTCAAAGCCTATTACTGTGTGGTGACAGCACACATTTTCATGTCCTCTATTATAGCAGAGCTATAATATGTCACACAGTACCCTGGCCAGTCATGAAACTGGTTTTCAAAGCTTCTCTGATGCACAGCACTTCCTGCTGTGCTCTTCTAACCGCCCTGGTGTCTGGCTGTGCGTATTCAGCGGCCAGGCGATCTGCGTCAACCTCCCACCCCGCCATAAATGTCTCCCCCTTACTCTCACAGAGATTGTGGAGCACACAGCAAGCAGCAATAACAATGGGAATATTGGTTTCGCTGAGGTCTGACTGAGTCAGTAAACTGCGCCAGCGACCCTTTAAACGTCCAAATGCACACTCTACCACCATTCTGCACTTGCTCAGTCTATAGTTGAACAGCTCCTTACTACTGTCCAGGGTGCCTGTGTACGGCTTCATGAGCCATGGCATTAAGGGGTAGGCTGGGTCCCCAAGGATAACTATAGGCATTTCAACATCCCCAACAGTTATTTTCTGGTCTGGCAAGTAAATCCCTTCCTGCAGCCGTTTAAACAGACCAGAGTTCCTGAAGACACGAGCGTCATGAACCTTTCCCGGCCATCCCACGTTGGGATGTTAGTGAAACGTCCCTCGTGATCCACCAGTGCTTGCAGCACCATTGAAAAGTACCCCTTGCGTACTGGCTGCCCTGGTGGTCCGGTCCCACGATAGGGATATGCGTTCCGTCTATAGCCCCACCACAGTTAGGGAATCCCATTGCAGCAAAGGCATCTAGTATGATCTGCACATTTCCCAGAGTCACTAACTTTGATAGCAGCAACTCAATGATTGTGTTGGCTACTTGCATCACAGCAACCCCCACAATAGATTTTCCCACTCCAAATTGATTACTGACTGACCGGTAGCTGTCCGGCATTGCAAGCTTCCACAGGGCTATTGCCACTCGCTTCTCAACTGTGAGGGCTGCTCTCATCTTGGTATTCTTGCACTTCAGGGCAGGGGAAAGCAAGTCACAAAATTCCATGAAAGTGCCCTTACACATGCGAAAGTTTCGGAGCCACTGGGAATTGTCCCAAACCTGCAACACTATGCGGTCCCACCACTCTGTGCTTGTTTCCCGGGCCCAAAATCGGCGTTCCACGGCATGAGCCTGCCCCAGTAACACCATGATCTCCAAATTGCTGGGGACCGCGGTTTTAGAGAATTCTGTGTTCATGTCCTCATCACCGCACTGCCGTCGCCTCCTTGCCTGGTTTCTCTGGTGCTGGTTCTGCATAAACTGCACGATAATGCGCAAAGTGTTTACAATGGTCATAACTGCTGCGGTGAGCTGAACAGGCTCCATGCTTGCTGGGCTATGGCATCTGCTCGGGCAATCCAGGGAAAAGGGCGTGAAACGATTGTCTGCCGTTGTTCTGATGGAGAGAGGGGCAACTGACTTCTTGGCTTACAGGGCTGGCTTACAGGGAATTAAAATCAACAAAGGGGGTGGGTTTGCATCAAGGAGAAACAGAACGGCCCCCCCTCAAGGACAGAATTCAAAACCCTGAGTTTAGCAGGCCGTTGATTTCATGGAGGGAGGGAGGGAGGAGAAAATGAATACAAAACAAATCTGGTCTATGTCTTGTTTTGATCCACTTCATCTATCTTTATAGATCTTGATGGCAGCAGACTGTGCAGTATGACTGCTGGCCATAGTCGTCTCCTGGCTGCTCATTAAAAGACGGCACAGTAAGACTGCCGGCAGGACTGAATCGCCATGAGACTAAACTTAAAAGGGTAATGATCTGGCTGGGTCACTCCCATATTTGCCCAGGTGCCCCTGACCTCATCGAGTTCAGTTAAAAGAGCACCCTGGAGTACACTGACGATGGCTACCAGTCTGCTGCCAAAAGGCAATGAGCAGCTGCTGTGTAGCAACGCAGTACCATGCCAGCCAGCAGCCAGGAGACATACGGTGACGATGAGCTGAGCAGGCTCCATGCTTGCCGTGGTATGGCGTCTACTTGGGTAACTCAGGAAAAAAGGCGCAAAACGATTGTCTGCCTTTGCTTTCATGAAGGGAGGGAGGGAAGGGGGGGCCTGATGATATGTACCCAGAACCACCCGCGACAATGTTTTTGCCCCATCAGGCATTGGGATTTCTACCCAGAATTCAAATGGGTGGCGGGAACTGTGGGATAGCTACCCACAGTGCAATGCTCCGGAAGTCGATGGTTGCCTCAGTACCTTGGACACACTCCGCCGACTAAATGCACTTAAAGCATTTGTGTGGGAACACACACAATCGACTGTATAAAAATGCTTCCTACAAAACCGAATTCTAGAAATTCGGCCTAATTTCGTAATGTAGGTACGTAATGTAGGCCTTAGGTAACAAATCTGGAAACTACACAGCAATAACTCATCCACTGCTGGTCATCCTTCCTACTGTAATCCATTCCACCTGCTGCAGGGCTGCCATCAACCCCCAGTCCTGTTAACCTGGTCCCTGCTGAGACTCCAATGACCTCCCTCATCTGAATGATTGGGAGGGGGTTGTCTCCTCACTGAACGAGACATTGGGAACCCCAACCACATTCCCAACCAGCTTCAGGAGATACATACCCCCAATCTGCTTCCAATTTATCAAGAAACTGGACCCCCAAATGAAAAATCACCTACACTAAGCACTTGTTAAGTTCAAACAAAAAAAATTATAACCTAACCTACCACTGAGTTCATGGGCTTTTGAGAGGAAGGTGAGAAAAAAAAAAAAAAACACTGTCCAGGCCAATTTCACAGTGAGGGAAAAATTCCCTTCTAGCCTCAAAATGTGACTAGCATAATGCCCTTTAGAGAATGGTGCCCAAAGCTGGTGGAAAAGATAAGACCTCCCATTAATTGCATGGGAAACAAAAGGCTTTGTTACATCTTTACATTCCTCCATTCAATCCAGAGCCTACCTCAATACCATGACATGGCTGAATACTACAGGAGAGGCAGGGGAACAGGTCATGGGTTTTCTTTTCACTACTAGCCCAGAAAAAGTTTACCACCACTACACATCTAAGGTTGACATGCAGAAAAGGGAATTTACAATACAAAAAGCCAGGGGGTTGCCTCAACAAGAAAGAATAAATGAGTGAGTGCTTGAGGTCACCAGATCCTCAAGATGAAGTGAACCATTATGTCACTTCTCAAGTACAAGACAGGGAGTTTGCTGAGACAGGAGGATTGGTGAATCCAGACAGTAATATAACAGTTCTGAAAGCACCCATCTAACTTTTCTGACCCATATTCTAGCACTGACAGGATGGAAGATAACTGTATTTTGACAGCCTAGAACACAAATCCAGGTTTTAATAACTAAAATGTTATGCATAAGAGCAGAGGTGGCAATTCTGGTGCTAAATAATGACAAAATATTGTGAGAACTGTGAGATAAATATTACTCCACTCTGTTGTACACATGACTTCATTGAATAACCATGTATTCTTACTACTTTAAACACACAGTGCTACTGGATGCACTAAAGTAGAAAATAATAATTGGCCAAACTTTTAAAGGCCTTATGTAACATTGACAGACCCCGGTCATCAGCAGCTGGGATCAAACCTGGAACTTCTGGAGCTTAATGCATGAGCCTCTCTACTGCATTAGCTAAAAGACACGTTTTTTAGCCAAAGCTATATCAGGCTCATCAATCTCTAACGCAGAGGTGGGCAAACTACGGCCCAGAGGCTGCATCAGGCCCTCTAGATGTTTTAATACAGCCCTTGAGCTCCCACCGGGGAGCAGGGCAGGGGGCTTGCCTCACTCTGCGCAGCTCCCAGAAGCAGTAGCATGCCCCCCATCTGGCTCCTACGCATAGGGGCAGCCAGGGGGCTCTGCACGCTGCCCCCGCCCCCAGCGCCGGCCCCGCAGCTCCCATTGGCCCAGAACAATGGCCAATGGGAGCTGCAGAGGCGGCATCTGTGGACAGGGCAGTGCGCAGAGACGCCTGGCCATGCCTCCGCATAGGAGCCAGCGGGGGGACATGCCGCTGCTTCTGGGAGCTGCTTGAGGTAAGCGTCGCCCAGAGCCTGCACCCCTGACCTCCTCCCGAGCCCCAACCCCCTGCCCCAACCCTAATCTCCCTCCTGCCCTCCAAACTCCTCATTCCTAGTCCCACCTCAGAGCCCACACCCCCAGCCGGAGTCCTCCCCCCCCCCAAACCCCAACCCCCTGCCCCAGCCCAGAGCCCCCTCCTACACTCTGAACTCCTAATTTCTTGCCCCACCCCAGAGCCCACACCCCCTCCCGCACCCCAACTTTCATTTTTGTGAGCATTCACGGCCTGTCATACAATTTCCATACCCAGATGTGGTCCTCAGGCCAAAAAGTTTGCCCACCCCTGCTCTAGCAGGTCTAGCTGTCACTAGAGGGGGACAGAGTGTGAAGCAGACATGGGTTACACTTAAATTCAACTTGATGGCATTTCTGTGATTGTCTCTATGTAATGCAACAACTTTTGAATGTTGCATCCAATCAATTCCAAACAAGGGAATGTTCTAGGCATCAATGGCCAGAACCCTACTGATTTTGAGGGGAAATCCAAACAGTGAATATGGGGGACACATGAAACCCATGACAGCTCTTTAGTACCGTCACCGCCTCAAGCACCTCTGCAATTGTCTATAGCTCAAACTGGTTGATGGCATCAATTAACTCATCTTTGCCTAACTTTCCAACAGAGTTTAACAAGTTGACACCCATAATGACTTATCTCCCAAACAGTAAGCTATACAGGATTTAGGGGGCATGCAAGAAATGTGGGCATGAACACAGCCCCTTCTATGGGGGCAAAATGGGGGACCTTGACGTAGGGAAAGATGGAATGGCGCCCACTGAACCCCTGCTACTGGGAGGCAATGAGAGATTGCAGAGAGTCCCTACCACTGAGGAAAATGGGGGACCCTACTATGGGTGGAGGAAAGAATGGAGGGCACAACAGATTCTCTGCCCTGGGGGACCCTGGCATGAGCAGGTTGGGGCAATGAGGGGCACACAGTATCTCTGGCATGTGGGAAGTTGGGAATGGATCACAGAACTCCTGACACGGGGGAAACTGGAGTACCCTGGTATGGGAAGACAGGGTATAGGAGTACACAAAGAGCCCCAGCCACTGGGGAGAGAGAATGGGGGAACCTAGAATGGGAAGAACGTGACGCACACAGAACCCCTGGCATGGAAAGAGACTGGAGAATGTTGCAGGGGGTCCTTTTAAAAGAAGAGGATGGAAGACTGCTTTCAGAAGGTGAGGGGATGAAGGGATGCAGGGAGCCCTTGCTGTGTGCAATAAGATCAATCTGCATAAACTACAAAGCATGCAACCCTTAGTTAATAATATGAGCTATTTATAGAATATTACGACTATTTTGGCAAGGCTTCAGGTTAAAAGTTGCACTTGTAGATTAACCGTTAAGTGTGTTATTCAGAGGACATTTGTTTAGGATCTGCAAAGGAGGGATAATATTGACCATATTACCTTGAAAGGAGTATTGTGATGCTTAACCAATTAATGTCTACCCATGAGGTAATGATATATACCACCTGTGACGGAGTGGGAAGTATTGACCTGGTGTTACGAAGAGGGAACATTCTTAATGTTTTCTCTGAATACTGTGCCTCAGTTCCCCTATGCATTTCTGAAGTATCTAGGTGGTGGGATAAGGGGGTGTGATTGTTGCAGAGCTCTAGACGGCAGGTGTTGTGCAGGGGTCTGTACGAGAATGGCCGACACCCGGTCCCCTGATGGCCTGGGCCCCTCCCCTGCAAGGTGCCATCTGAAGGTGTTGGAGAACAAAGATCAGCTGGTCTCCTTGCTTGGGAGAGAGACAAAGGCCAAAGGAAGGGCTGGGGGGAGTTTCAGTTTGGAGCTGGCTGGGGAAACAGAGGGAGGCCCAGCACTGGGGTCTGGGCTATTTGCCCCACAAGATGGACCTGACTGAGGGGGTCCTGTTGTCTGTACCTACAAGCTCTGTTTCAGACTGTGTTTCTGTCATCTAATAAGCCTTCTGGTTTACTAGCTAGCTGAGAGTCATGGTGAATTGCAGGAAGTGAGGGGTGCAGGGCCCTGACTCCCCCACACTCCGTAACTCCACCACACAGTAGAAATGCAAACCTTTGTGTAACGCACTTCGAATTTGTCCTGCAGGGACCAACTTAAGAAAACTAATGCTGATGTTGCATCTTCTTAAGTAAGCAACAACTACTGATAATACTTTGGTGAAAACCTTGAAAGTCCAGGAGAATATGAAAGATAGCACCCAGTATTGGTAGTGATCCTGTCCCACGGTAAATCTCAGGTACTTCCTGTGAGGTAGAAATGATGAAAATGTGGGATTACGCATCCTGAAGTTTGAGAGATGCAAACCAGTCTCCTCACTTTAGGATCGGAGTTACTGATGCTAGGATGAAGTTGTTGAGGTTCCACAAGTCTAAGACGGGTCACCAGCCTCCCTTTCTTTTTTTTCAGCAATAGGAAGTATTGCTGTAGAAACCCTTCTTCCTGCAAGAGAGAAAGAAGCATGAGGACCTCTTAACAGAGTAGATCCTTGTGAGAAGGGTCTCTGAAAAGGGGGGTAGGGAGTAGGTACCATAGAAAATTTGATGAAATAACCATATGTTATTGTGTCCCTGGCCCATTGGTTAGTAGTGATAAGAGACCAAATATGCCTAAGTGAGGTAACAAATTTACAATGGGGAGGTCATTGATTTCTGGAGTAGGATTTAGGACATCTCTAGGCTATTCCATCAAAGTAAGTGCATCTGGAACTGGAAAGATTAGAAAGTTTTTGATAAAGCAGTGGTTGTCTTCTCCTGTGGAGATGCTGTCATTTCCTGGGTGGTTCTGGAGACTTTAGTGGTGAGAGTGCAACTGGATAGGTCTCAGTGAGGAATACTACCGTTTTACTTGTTTCCTCCTCTTAGGAGCTGGTGTATAGATCCCAAAGGAACATAAGGTGGCTCATGAGTCCCTTAGACTGTGGATGGCCTTGTCAGTTTTAGACATGAAAATTTGGCTTCTTAAAATGGCAAATCCTCCACCATCATTTGGACTTCACAAGAGGAAACCTAATCCCTGAAGCCACAATGCCTGACGTGACAACCACCATTATAATTGATCTTGTAGTCCTATCCTCTGCATCCAGCACTGCTTGGACACTTGTTCTGGCTGCAAGCTGACCCTAACTAGCAACAGAGTACTCGCAAGTGTCTTTGGGGAGGCTGCCTGCAAAAGCAAGCAGTCTCTCATATATGCAGAAGTTAGATCTGGCTAATGTAGGATTACTGAGGAACAGGCTTTCCAGCCAAATAAATCTGGTCTCTGGGTCTTTTTCATTTAGTGTGGATCTGAACTGTTTTTCCTTTTCGTTTGTCACAGTGACTACAAAGGAAGTTGGGGTAGACAATATATAAAAAAATTCTGCGTCCTTAGGAGGCACCTGATATTTTTTAATGTGCTCTATAAGATGTAGGTAGTGCCAAAGCAGGTGTCTGTCAGAAGGCTCTGGCTGGATCCATGATGGCCTTGTTAACTGGGAGGGGCCATCTTCCCTACTGAAGAGGCTTGAAGTATGTCTACCAATTTGTGTGTCTGCTCTTGCATCTTCTCAAAAGGGATTTGGAGGGCTTCAGCCATTCTTTTTTACAGATATTTGAAACTTACAGTTGTCCATTTGTGGGGCCATGAGTGGCCCTACAGGTCATCAAGGGATAATGAAGAAAGGGTTATTGGTGCCACTTCTTCATGCTTGCTCTTCTTCCTCTTCTTCCTCTGCTAGGTGTCATGTAGGAACTAGGACAGTCTGTTGGGACCCCTGAATATGCAGTACTGTGGAGCAAGCAGCCCTCTGGGGATGCAGTTGCTCTGGGGCTGAAGCTACGCTGAGCCAATAAGGGTCCCTGTCAAGGCCACATGAGCATTTGTCCATAACAGCCTGGTGGCAGGGAACCATGAGCCCGGACTCTGTGTGTCCCAATCTCTTTCCCTTGAGGAATGTCTGGAGGGTTGTGATGGCAGTTTCGATGAGTAAGTATGTTGCTGGAGTGGATTTTCTTCACCTTCCAATTCTAAAGATGAATCCAAGGAGAATGCATAGCTCAGATCTGATGGGTAGTGACGTAGCTCTCAGAATGTTAGTGACCAATGGTGCCCTGCTACCAGGCAGTCAGTGCCAATGGTAGTGCTGAAGCCAACAACAGGGGAGATTGCGGCTCCAGGTGAATCTGCAGGTCCACTGGTGCCGAGAGGGGGAGAGTGGACAGATACCTGGGAACTGGGTTTTGTCTCAGTGGTACAGCAATTTCCACTACAATGATGGTGCCCTTTCCCAAATGGCTTGGTTCCAGTGATGAAAGAATCAGTGCCAGGGTCCCTGGGGTAGACTGTGCCAGGGTCAGTGCCGTACTCTTTCCTGAGGTTCCTGTTTTCACTACTGGGAGCTCCAACACCATAAGGTTGGAACCAGCTCAAGACTGAACTTCAGCAGGAATCATTCCGAGCCACAAAGTCTCAGACAACATTCAGTGCTACAGGGAGATTTTTCCCTTACAGGAAACTCCAGTGGGTGACCTGCTCCTGGACTTCTAGCTCCTGGCTGTGTGTCTGAGCATTATATGATCATTGTAGTCACAATTCGAATCAGGTCTCTCAAAGGCAAAGAGATCACACTCACATTCTTTGGCTTGGATGGTCCCTGTATTGGGGGAGTGTAGTGAGCTTAGTTTAGAAGTGGGTTTCATTGACTTGGTCTTTAGGAAGACCTGAAGACAGATCTTCCTGTCATTTCTAGCTTGGGAGCTGAAGGACTTTAAAAATCACATACTTACTAGGAATGTGTGTGTCACACTGTCTGGAGTAGCTCACAATTGTGAGTGCCAACCTCAGGGCAGGCTATCAAGAAGCAGGGCAGAGACACCAAACTGGTTGTATGTTCTACAACTGGATTCACCAACCGAGTAACAACTCCTAAAGCATTATAACAGTCTTACCATGGAGTCTCAGGCAGGCTGGACTTAGAGACAGATGGTTGCTATACACCAAAGATCACAAAATATTCAGGTTGCTCCCAGCCCCAAGAGACAGGCACGTACCAAAGGTCAATTGTACCTTAAATGACAAACCAAAAACAACACTTGTAGCCACTCCTAGAGTAAACTATCTAAGGATTTATTAACTAAGAAAAAAATGAGCGTTATTTCAAAGGTAAAGCAGGCGAAACATATGTACACAAATGAGTTACAGCCTATGGTTCAAAAGATAACAGAGATGTAGTACTCTGTCAGCTCCGAATGTCTTTTAGGGCTAACCCAGATTGACCCTGGGGATCTCTGCTTCTGCTTTGGCCCTATGAGAATCCAAACAGAAAAAGAGGAAAAAATAGCTGACAAGAAAATTTTATTTCCTTCTTCCAGAATTCAAGCTGCTGGGACGAGGCCTTTTGCACATAGTCTCTTTATGGGCCAAAGGAGGCAATTAACAAAGTCTTTGTATTGTGATGTCCCACCACGGCCCATTTAGTTTTAATAGGTCTTCTTGATGGGCAGGAGATGATCTCTCCTGACTGGGTGCACTGTTTCAGAGCAGGTTTGTTTTTTTTACATTTACAAAGCAAAAACTTAAATATTGCCTTACAGCATATGATAAAGCTATAATAAGTGAGATTAACGCATGCAACAACTCACAAGCATTTCATAAAGTCTGAACACTAAGCATATTGTTACAAGTCCAATAATCATCTCAACAATACTAACAGACAGCGGAAACAGATTGGTTTCCCACAATGAATTTAGGCCTGGCTGAGGCCTAAAGCCTGGACAAGAGCTCACATCTTGTCTGCTAGCATCACAGTGCAATTCTCTTGGACAGAGGCACTTCAAGTGTCTATCTGAAGCTCAGATAACTCCCTCAGAAGAGGCAGCTTTTAAACACAGGTAAACTGGATAATACTGTACCGAACAGGCATGTTCTAAAAACAAATGGTCATAAAAAGCAACAGAACTATTAAAACTACTAAAATTACTAATTACATTAACACAAACTATTAGCTAAAGCTGTAAGGAAGGGCTGTGGTCTCTCAGATTCCATCTCAAAGCTGTGAGGTGATGAGAAGAATTGAATGGCAATTGGCACGCCTTGCCTTTGTATGCCCTTGCAGCAGAGCATGAGAACTGAAGAGAGCATGCCCATTCTACAGGTACTGCTGGCCAAAGACACTGATCTCTAGCCCGAGGCGCATGTGCACCATCAGTGGAATGCACACATGGACAATCTCTCAAAGACAAAGCCTTGGACATGAAGAACCTCTTTTAGTGAGCAAGGAAATATTTGCCCCAGGACCTGGGGTTATACCAACCCACTAAATTATTTTTGGAAGTACTGGAGGCTCTGTACTTTCCAAAAACATTCATGAGAATGTAACAGAAGGGACTCAAGTTTAATGGTCCTTAAGAATGGCACCATTATCATCAGTACAATATCCCACCCAGTACTAAATAAAAGTGCAGTAGATATTAACAAAGCCATAAGGAACAGTAACTGTGATTTCAGTGCTCATCAGTAATGATATCAATATCACCAGTACATTATGTGCTAGGATGTTTCTCAGAAGAATGGATTAAAGAAAAACAATAGGAGCAACATCAGCACTCTAAACCAGAAAAATATTTAAACCATTTAAGCACATGCAATTTTCTTAAATTTGGATAGGTAGGGAATACTGATCACCTTCCAAAAGGCTTCTCAAATCACATAATTATGAGAAACGAAATGAGGTAGTACTTAAATATATACTCAGCGTATACCATTTTATTTCTTGAAATTTTTCTTATTATTCAAGACTTTGCTTCAGTATCTTAGGGCACATCTAAACAAATCACAACAGAGGCATCACTGCAGCTGTGACACTGTAGCGCTTCAGTGCGGACCCTACCTACGCTGCTGGGAGGCCTTCTCCTATCAGCGTAGGTAAGCCACCTCCTTGAGAGACGGCAACGAGGCTGATGAGAGAACTCTCCTGTTGACCTAGTGATGTCTACACAGGGGTTAGGTCAGTATAATTATGTCGCTCAGGGGAATAGATTTTTCACACCCCTGAGCAACATAGTTATACTGAGCTAATTTCCTAGTGCAGACCAGGCCTTCATCTCAATGGGCCTTCCAACGACATTTAAAAATAGCCTGTGTGACAGGGTCAGGCCAGATGGCTACAGGAGAGTGACAGAAGGCAGATATATTAGCCCCAGGTTAAGTAAGTCCCTTTTCCCTGGGTAAGGTAACAGAGAAAGTTCCAGAACAATCAGGAACCTTCTGGAGACAATTAAGACAGACAAGCTAATTAGAACACCTGCAGCCAATCAAGAAACTGCTAGAATCAATTAAGGAAGGCTAATCAGGGCACCTGGATTTAAAAAAGAAGCTCACTTCAGTTTGTGGTGCGCATGTAAGGAGCTGGGAGCAAGAGGCGCTAGGAGCTGAGAGTGAGAACGTGGACTGTTGGAGGACTGAGGAGTACAAGCATTATCAGACACCAGGAGGAAGGTCCTATGGGGAGGATAAAGAAGGTGTTGGGAGGAGGCTATGGGGAAGTAGCCCAGGGAGTTGTAGTTGTTGCACAGCTGTTCCAGGAGGCACTCTAGACAACTGCATTCCACAGGACCCTGGGCTGGAACCCGGAGTAGAGGGCGGGCCCGGGTTCCCCCCAAACCTCCCAACTCCTGATCAGACACAGGAGGAGTTGACCTGGACTGTGGGTTCACGAAAACAGCCAAACTGAGGGCTGCCGTGAAGCTCCAAGGTGAGCAAATCTGCCAATAAGCGCAAGACCCACCAAGGTAGAGGTGGAACTTTGTCACACCTGCTAAAACAAAACAATTAAAATGAAACCGCTATAATATACCTCCACTCTCAAAGAGTAAGTTAGTGAACTAATATACTCAGTTTGCAAAGAGACCAATTTTCAGATTAAATACTGTTGTTACTATGTAACAAAAAGGCCACATTTTAAAATTTGAAACCAGTCTTTACTTATACCCTAGTATTCCTTCCACAAAGCTTGCTTAAAAAACAAAACAAAACCCCACACATTTACTTTGATGGGGGCTGAGGGGAAAACAAACTAGATTTTTTGCTTCCTTTATCTAAAACTCTAGTAGGACCTTTAGAGCCCTTTTGAGTAAATGTAGAACAGATCTAACTATTAATCAACCTATTTACCCAAGGTATCTGTTTAGAGACATTGTGCGCCATTTGATATTTACATAATCTTTTCTTTTCTAAGGGGCTCAACACAGCCAGAGATGCTCTGGGTGGGGGAAAGAACCCAAGTGGCAGTAACTGGAGGCAATATGTCTGAGAAAGGCAGAGGCAGGCATAATGGCCTCCAGGAGTATTTTGGGGAGTGGTTTGAAGAGAGCAGATTAAAGGTACACTTGTCACTCAAAGGTACACTTTTTGTATCTGTTTAAAAAGTGCGGCATACACTCTACCCAGTGCCAGCCTCCAGATGCTAACAGCTTCATGGGGAGAGGTCTTGGACTTTACCCTTAACCCATTCATTTATGCCACCTCTAGAGGTAACTAGTTGGTCTTTACTCCTTATGCTCAAGGAAGCACTGTCTGCAGTATTATGGTAGCCTGCTGGGTGACTTGTTGAAGAAAGCAGTCACAAAGCCTTCTCTCCTGCAGTGTACTCATGAAGCAGCAGCTACAATTAGGCCTTAAATATGTATTATTTACAGAATACGGTAAAATATTCTAGCATATGACATGATTACAAAATTAAGATTACAGAATATTCTGAGTAAAAATCTTCATGAACATTTATTCAAGGGAATTTGTTATGCATGCACAATGGTCCCTTTTTGAAGTAGAATATCTTGGCCTTAGTTTGAAATGCTGAAAGTGATTAAACAATAACATGAATTAACTGCTTGCTAAACCAAATCTGTTTGATGTGTCATACTGGTAAACTTCTTTAAATTCATTGGTATAAATCAAATGATCAAACAGATTTTTTTCCCTCTCCAAGAGGGTGCCCCCTCCTTTTCTTTTTTTTAAAAAAACAAAAAAACCCTCTAGTTTCACGCTCAAAAATCAGGTTTATAATGGCAGGGCTGAATATTATTTAAATTTCAGCACTGGAAGCAACAAAATATTGTTTGATTTAACTAACAGCATTCTGTTCCATAATTATTAAATATTCTATCTTAATCTTCATGCTTTTCTCAAAATTCATATATTTTGTTGTGCAAGCATTGCTAAAATATTGACAAAATAAACTTCATTTTATAGGGAGGTAATTCCTAATTTCTGCAACGTAAACTGAATCTCAGATTTAAAAATGTATATTGATTTATGCATTTTTAAATGACATTGCAAACTGAAAGCTCAGTATAATATTTACTAATATAAATATTAATCAGTGTTTGATTTACAAAGTGTAACTATATTGTTATGGTAATGCAACTGTCCAATGGCACAAATTAGTAGGAGGGGAAAATTAGACATGTCAAAATCAGAACATGTAAACTATTAAAATAAAATTTCCCAAAATAAATGCGAGCATTAAATATATTTAGTTTGCTTATAACAAAGCAAAGAGTGTTTCATACTTCTTCAGTATAACTCCACTGAATCATGTTAAAGGTATACTTCTTTTCGATCAAACATTTACCCTTCGCCACTGGTGAAAGGCAACAATATCTCTTTACAACGTCTTGTCTTTTTCAATAAATTTTGCATGAAAACATGTTACCCAAGCACAAAGTTGCCTGCTGTCACATTGGAAGTATGATAAATGTTTAATGAAAACAACACCACACAGCTTGGTGTCAGACAACAGCTATCACACAGTCCTGCTTTGATCTAAACAGACACTTAAAAAGGAGTTCTGAGCATGCTTTGCACCACAGAACTCTATAACCTATATGCAAATGAGAGAAAATTAGCATAAATTACTTCCTGCTGGATAAAGTAGTAAGAAGTAAAGAAAAATGACAAGTTACAAGAGTGTATGACTGCTGTCAAACTCTGAAAAGTCCAACATTTCCAATTTACTTCTAAAGTCTTCTTTCAAGCACTGTAAAGCTTATCAGTAGGCATTTATTACATAAGTAGTCAACAGCAACCATTGGATCACTGCCAGGATTGAACATGGAAAAAGAAACTGTGTAAATGTTTTGGCTAATTACAACTGAAAAATGTTAGCCAAATATATAAACTCTTGACCAATTCTTGAGAAATTACTGAAAGGATGACTAAAACCAAAAGTGAATGGAAATATTTCAAAAGCAAACTTTTAAACTCATATGATCTTTCAAAGTGCCACCAAAGAGGAAATGTACTGATACTTTCATATCAATATAGTTTAATATAGTTTTTCCTTTAAATGGTGTTTTATGTTTAACTGATACCACAGTATTGCTATACTTTCTTAGAATCCTACTTTAAGTAGTGTATTTCTCTAAAAATTCTAAACATTTGATTTTTTTTAAAAAGGCTGTCATGATTGCAGTATTAAAAATATAATATAAATATAAAAGTGGATTAAGCTAAACTGCACAAAGGCATTCTTAATGCAGAATACGTCTGTCCATACAGGAATTAAGTGCAGAACAGCTATTGTGCTCTAAATTCACAATCTAGCATATTTTCCATTAATGTCCTCATTTAGACAAACCTTACAATTCACATTTCTTCTAGCAGATTGGGGAGGTTTTGATCCAAAAAGATATGATTTTACTTCTAGAGGGACCGCTGCTAATTTTTCCACATATATTCAAATACAATAGGACAAAACTGAGAAATAGCCTGAGTTAACTACTGCAGTCCCGTTCTTGATGAGCCACTAGAAAGGACACAGCCTGCCTCACCATTCTAATTTCTAGAACTTTCACGCACAAAACAGGCTTTCTGAAAAGTGATTTTTCAAGTCATGGTATCTATTATGGTCAATATCAACCACTTTTTACACCAAAGAGGTTTGGTCTGTAGAGCTTGAGTTTAACATTCAGCTTGCGGATGCGGAACCCATCACTACCACAGGAAAGATGGGAAGCGGGAAATCCAAATTTAAGGCTAGATAACCTTTGAAAACCAACAATTTGACTCTTACAAAAATAAACACACAAAACAAAAATCCTGCACTAGAATAGAACCTCATTATTACAAACTAGTGTCTGGAAGTCCACTGCAAATTACAAATTTTAGGAAAGTTAACAAAAAAGATAATACAATACAAACTGTACTTAGTTCCTTATTTTGTACATTATAGTTTTATTTATAACACTTCATAAAGTATTAGTAAAAATACTGTAGTAAGTTCTGTAAAAATAATAGAGGCTTAGTAACAGATCTCACTAGAGAACTTTTATTAAATCTCATGAGAAGTGGGGAGACAGCCATTTGTATTCTAATAATAAGGTATGAGGGTTGGTCAGGTTCTAGTACACAGTTTATTAAAATAATGGACCAAAACACTACTGCAGCCGTGGACCATAACTACAGGACACTATTTTTTTTTTTTATAAACTAGAGAATATGGTGTGAAAGCTGGTCTGAGACTAGATCAAGAGAAAAGGCCACAAGGTCAAGCAGATATGGATTTACTTTGGAAATGACTGCAATGAAGTTACTCAGAAATGGTCATGCCATTTATTGATTTTTTGATAGTATTCCTGACAAAAAAAAATCTCTAGGAAAGAAGACAGAACACGGCTCAAGCAATTATTTTAAGACAGAGGAATGGTAATAAATGAAAAACTGTTGATGTCTCAGGTTACTTTTAACTAGAAGGAAAATGATTAGCCAGTCATCCAAACATTGCAACGATAGCCTCTTCTGGCATGCGTGTGCTGCCATCATCACTTTGGCAAAAGTTTCTCACCTAACACTAATCAATTTCTGTCAATTCTGGGGATGGTTAACCTTTTTGTCTATTAATATACTATTATTAATATTACAGTACATTGTAGCCATGTCGTCTTTTGGAATTTGCATTGCTCTACATTTTATGTGAGCTAGGAATAATTTCAAGGCATGATAAGCCACTCCTAATTCAAGAATATTTGTCTTATATTGTTTCCACCAACCAGTCACACAGATAAAAATAAATGTGCATTTCTACGTGTACAGCTACCAATACCAGATCTCCCACAAACTTGATCGGACTAGAGGAAAGAACTTTATTCCGAGACATCACCTCATATACTCCCAGGTGGGAAGGAGTCAAGGTAATGCTTCTCCAGAACAACTGGCGAGAAAGCATGAGTGCCCTTCAAAAGTGTTGTCTTCCTTCAGAAACTGCAGGTGTTGCTATAACAGCAGATGAAATTGTTACCTCCTTAGATAACCCCCTCCTTGGGTTCCTTGGTTCAAAAGGTCCAAGCCTTCCAAGAGTAAATCCTCAGCTCAGATACCTCAACTAGAACTGCCTGCATAGGACGACTAAAGTAGTGCTGACCCTTGCTTCAAGTTTGGAGGGATTGTACAATACTCTCAAGTAATGACAGCAGATACTTTGGACTTCTTGATCAAAGTCTTTGTTTCCATTTTAAAATCTTCAGTGAGGGTGGTGAGATGGGGGGGGGGGAGTTGGTGGTGCAGTTTTAGGCTTCACCTACAAAACAGGTTGCACCCACTTTACACACCACTAAAAATAGATTGTGCAGATGTTCCAAATATGACCTGGGTTCCTTGGGTTTGGCTCTTGTTCACTGAGGACCAAATATACCCATGGCCTTCAATGGGGTCCTCATGCTTAGCTTCCCCTCAGTAAGGCTTGTCTGCCCCACCAGATCCTGTAGAGCTTGGATCCCCTTTTTGGGAGCTCAGATGCCTCGAATCTGCAAGGCTTTTCGGGTTTGTCTCCCCCTTAACTCTGGGTGGAGAAAGTGGTGGCATTCTTGCAAGCCTATTCACTCATGGCGCCAAAATGAACTCTAATACATAGTAGAGTGAGCAGATCATCTTAATAGGACCCTACCTCTCCTTCCTTGTATTCTTTGATGAACTGTAAAATAGTTAATACTTTAAAAAGTCATCACTGAGTATTCAAGTTAATAGTACTCATTGAGATGAATGGGGAAGTTCACATCTGCAAGACACAGCTTCCGATTCTGCAAAGGGGTAGACCACACAGTATTGGTCACATAGTTCACATTTCAAGTCTTCAAACTGCGAATCTGAAGACTGCAGATTTGATACCAAAGACTCTCACAGTTTCTGATACCAAAGACTCTCACAGTTGCACTGCTATCCCTCATAAACTAAAATTATCCACAAACCACAATTGTTGCTTAAACTTTTCCAAAATTTCTATTTTTCTACTGATCAGACAATTCGTTTCTTAAAAACCCAGATAAAGATCTGGGTTGAAATCCATTGTTCCACTGACATTGATGGAGCAATGACAATTTTCACCAGCTGAGGATGTGCCCCATGTACTTCATAATTCCAGCTTAAAACAAAATAAAAAAAAGTTTTCATTAGAAGCTTTTACACCGTCTTCAAGTGATACAATTTTTAGACCAATTATGAACTCAGTTACACCAATATAAATTTACACTAACTTCACTGCCTTCGTTGGAGTTTATTCCAAATTTACACTGGTATAAACTGAAAGCTATGTCTGGTCCTTGGTCTTCAAGTATAATACATAAGACTTCTGTTTCAACTATGGAGGTCACAGGGCTGCTGGTCCACTGTAAGAGCTCCTAGAGGCATGGTCCTTGTGTAGACAATATAATATATTATTATATATAATTATGTTATATATAATAATCGGCTTTGGCGTGTGGGATCTGCAACTTACATTGGAATCCTTCTGTGCACCTCCCATCAGGTCCCTTCCACTCTTCCCTCGAATCAATAGAAGGTTTTTTTTATTTATTAAAAAAAATTGAAAATTCTAAATAAGCTGAAACAAACACCACCACCACCACCGTTATTTATAGCAGAGTATGCCAGCAAAAAGGAAAATAGATAACATCTTCCAGCAACTGATGCCAAAGAACAGATATACCTAAGATAAAACTCCTAATGCCATTACCCACTCATAACAGATATTACCTAACAAACAGCAACAAAGTCATAGAAGGTCTGTTACCACCATCTTATGATGGACAACACTGACAAGCATCTGCAAAACCACCAATAGACAAAAACTTCTGTATTAGTGCTCACCACAGAAACCTCTGACAAGAGAGAACAAAACTGTAATGGAGTTTCAATACTGCTATAAGGAAAAGAAATAGGAATGCCAGAGGACAAAGCACTGCTATTGTCTCATAAGACAATGTTAAAGGCAAAAAGCCATCTCCTCTCTCCTACTGGAAGTTCAATCTATCAGCATGGGATGATGAGTTGAAAGCCTTGGCCAACAAATCCCTTTGTTTTTCATACTCACCACCACCACCAAAAAAAAAACAAAAAAACCCACCCAGCACAGAAAAAGAAAAGATGAAAATATGGAAGGCCTCAAGAAGATCCATCATCCAATAACAAAGCTATTGAATATCTCATTTTCCTGGAGCACACTGGGATCAGAGGGACATACAACATTTTATTTTTAGACGTATGCATTTTTAGCTCTGCTTTTAGGTATGCTCTTAAGGATCAGAATCAGAAATTTTACTAAATTCTCTACTCACAAGGTCCATAACAGTCCATGGATAAATAATCATTCAGCTAAAATCTTTTTCCAAGGAGTAGCCGTCTTATATTAAACTATTTCTTAAGCTACTATACTTCTCAATTAGATTTAACTCATGAAACAGATGGAGTAATTTTCTACAGATCTCCGCATTAAACAGCCATTGTGTCATGCAAATAGCTTTGTAGTATATCCTTTCCTTGTTCATTTAAGTATGCTGGTTTGCAAAGCCATTACTAAACAATATTAACATGTTGCTCATAGCAATCTAAGTCTTCAAAATGACAAATAGCTGGAAAAGGCAAACGCTTCTCAGATCCATATTCCCTGTATAGATATTCTTTGATCACTGTTTGATTAAACTGACAAACCTATCCTTCTTAAAAAGGTATATGAAGGATGAATTACAAGAGCATCTTGGGTAAATTTCATTTTGTAGTCTATTGATACTTTTAAGTATTGTTACACGGTATGAAATCTGTGTTACAAAGACCACCAGACAGTACATGATCTCTGAGAAAAATGGACAAATGTCACGAACTGTTTCTATTCATTAGCATACATAGTATAAAATATTACAATGATCAGGAAAAAGAGAAGTCACAAAGATGATAATTTCTTTTCAGATTAGCATAACTATGTGGTTTAACACGTAAGTCAAAATGTAGAGGAAGACGGGTTGATAAAGTATTTGCTTCCAGAAAATTTTAGGCACTTGGGACTACTTCCTCCAAAGTCACCTTATATTTGATCCTTATTATAGTCTATAAAGTTAGGAGGTATTTTAATAAAACCACATTAATACAGTCCAAAGTGCTTTATAATGTTCTTGCTACAAGGAGTCCAGGAACCATTACGTGCTCAGTGATGGGTCATGCACAGCTTGAGACACAAGAACCTATTGCAATGAAAGAGAGAATGCTAGCCAGAAGACTAAAGCTAGCCCTCAAGTTTTCCAGAAGCATCATGATATCTTTAACTTGCAGCTGGACAGGAACCAGAAACAGGCAGAAGACATCTCAATTTAATGACTCACTGGAAGGAGAGCAAGCACCTCTAAAACCTTGTCTACATGATGAAAATTACTGATTGCTAACAATGGAGGTCAGCAACAGGAGCAGATAAACTGATGCTGCACTTTAGTTAACTACAAGTGTAGCCAAGGACAGAGTATTTCAGCAATCTAAGTACATTAGTGCAAAGAAAAAATATATATGAATAGCTAACCCAGTATTTTACACAGTCAATAGATACTTCACACATGTTTTGAGCATAATCACAAAGCACCTTGAGTAAATTTCTGGCATGTTCAAAACCCTAGAAGTAAGGAGGAAATTGTGAAATACATATATGAATATGAGAGGAGATCATGTGCACAACCAAAGATGCTACATTCCAAATTTCCATTTAACCTTTCAGGAAAAGTCTAGAACCAATAGATAACTTATGGAACACATTCAATACATGATCAGTTTCCTTCACCTTGAAGACAGATACAAGAAAAATATGCTCAATACAGCTAGGTAGGTCAGATTAGGGGTTCCATTAAGCTTGTTTAAACAGAGACACAAATTAAAGTTTGGGAGTACAAAGCAGGGACAATAAGAGCAGGTCTACACTATGGGTTTAAGTCGACCTAAGTTATGTAACTCCAGCTACATGAACAACACAGCTGGAATCAACATACCTTAGGTCGACTTATTGCGCTGTCTACACTGCACTGGGTCGATGGAAGAAATTCTCCCGTGGACTTACTTTATGCTTCTTGTTCCGGTGGAGTACCGGAGTCAACGGGAGAGTGATCGGCGGTTGATTTAGAGGGTCTTCACTAGACGCCACAGCGTCAATCCACCGGTAAGTGGACACAAGCCCTAAGAAACTGCCATCCCTTGAAACCTACAAAATCCTGATTGATAGGTCTTGATTATTTAAAGCAAAAATAAATTTGATTTTGTAAATCGTTTTGGGCATTTCATTGACCCAGCCAGGGGTAGTACTGATAATATAGTTATACCACAA
Organism: Lepidochelys olivacea; assembly: GCF_965140295.1. Classification (NCBI taxonomy): domain Eukaryota; kingdom Metazoa; phylum Chordata; order Testudines; family Cheloniidae; genus Lepidochelys; species Lepidochelys olivacea. The sequence continues at coordinate 23,653,332 of NC_140419.1, forward strand.
GTCATGGATGAAACTGAGAAGGCAAGTATCTGAAGATATAAAATGTGAGTAAAACAATAATGAAAATTTCCTACAACAGAGAACTGTATTTCCTTCTCTTCATCAGTTTTCCCTCTCTATTTTCCTCCTTAAACTGTCATCATTTTTAAATGTTAGAAAATTATCCTATTGAGTAGCTCGTTTGTTTTACTTGATGAATATATGTGTATGTGTATGCAAAGCTAGCCAAAATGAAGGACTTTTCCAAACAATGGAAAAGTAAATAGTTATTTCATTTATACAAGTAGATTATGGCCAGGCACCAGAATTTTTAAATACTGTGCTTTTAGGAAAGCAAGTCAATCTGTTCAATACTTTTATTTTCTTAAACATACCCAAACTCACACTATAAACATGTTAGTAGTTACGCAAGCGAAATAAAAACTGTAAAATTATAAACACTATCAAATGTATTTACATAAGAGATCAAATGTAAGATCGAGGAGGGGTCACATATCTTCTGCAAGGATACTCAGACACATCTAATATATGCAATAGACTCCAGTGGAATACTTGCATGCATTTCCTTAATCTACTAGTTGCATCCAGCTCTAAAAAAGAATTATACATTTGTTTACATTTTTTGGAATGATTACAACCTGTTCTAAAAATTCAGTAATTTCATCCTTAATATTTGATATATAGCAGGTTACTTTAACAATAAACTTCAATAATTCATTAATAATGCACATTTAATTCTGCATCCTACCCATATGACCAATCGAAAAAAACTATGTACATTGGAAGCACTGATATTGATGTAGTTTTAGCCATTCTACTTACCTCTTCTTTCATTAATTTCCAAATCTGTATTCTAATAGCATCCAAATCAAGGGTTCTCAATTTTTTCTATAATCCGGGCCAATCTGACTCAACAAATTGCCTTGGGACAACCTCTCTTGCAATTCACAACCACATAACACAGAAGTAGACAGAAGAAACAAGCTGAACTATCATTGGGGGTGGGGGAAAGGTAATATTTCCTTTTTGAAGGTATCTCACTTACTGATCATGCCTCCTTCACAAAGTTAAATAAAAAGACAATATAGGCAGTTTAGTTATCTAATGTCTGTAAAAGATAAATTTTCATGTCTTTCCCACTAAAACGTCATGCCAAACACAACAGCTTAGGATGATTGGACCATTTGTTATGGCTTCTATTTTATTTAAATAGATAAAACACCATATAAACCATATTACAATATTCTTACCCCTCTAACCCAATGTCATCACACGTCCCCATAACCAAAACTACAACTGAAGCTCAGCAGCCCATATTACTCTAATGGAACTCAAGCTTCAATACTGCCACCCTCATAAATTGGTCTCGCATTGTGTCTGGGCTGGCCCTTGGTGGTCAGAGAGAGAACAACGGGAAGACAACTTCCTTGATCCCTTGCAGTCCAAAAATTTGTCCATAAAGTGGGTGAGGATGAGCTGATGATCCCACACCTTTGCTGTGGGTAGCTGTTATAGAGACTATATAAACTGGCCTCCTCATTCGCCAACAGCACTGATGACCATAACTACTGATGGCCAAAGGACAAGAAGTGGTTGCAATAGTGTCACCTCAGCTTGCTGCCCTGATTGACAGTCCCAGGATTACAAGAACAGACATAGGCAAAAGAGGTAGGGCTTCCAACCCCCAACCCAAGCCCAACTTTCTTATGAACACCTTTGTCCATTTACTCCCAAACTTTCCTTCTGGCAAAGGAATACAAGAAATTTCAGGTTGATAGGTTCAGTTTTGGCAAAATGCTTGTGACAAGAAAATCTGGACTCCCAACACCCAATTCTATCTTTATGTATGTAATTGGAGAGGGATTTAAATAGCTCCTCACCTCAATGGGATAGAATAAATGGGATGTTTGGAAACAGCGCGAGCTAGATTTTTACTCATTTTTATTAGAAAAAAATTACACAATTATATTTGATTGTAGTTTTATTGTCTTGAACAATGTTGACCATTCTCCCCAAAACTTTGCCACTTAAAATAATTTTCATTGTGGATTTTTCAGGCCAAAAGTTTATAAGTGGAATACCAAAATTTGACTTTTGATATCCTAGTTAGCAAGGAAAAGAGCAATAAGCTTCCATATGAATTACTGCAAAATTGACAAAAGTTATTTTGTTAAAGAATTTTATGCAGATCTAAACCTTAGATTGATGGACTCAGTTGTCCTACTGAAGTTCAACATTTCATTTAAAGGACCCACTTCCCAGAAATCAATAGTCTGTGTACTGCTCACCTCTTTGCAGTGACAATCTTGTCCTCTTCAGTGCCACCTAAATTATTCTTACACATGCTTGTATAAGCACTTACCAAATCATGCTATGCAGAAATAACCAGGCTGGTTATTATTATATTTCTATATAATAATATATTACAAATATCTGAACTGCAGCCTCAGAATAAACATCAGACAAAAGCAAGTTATTTAATTATTTTCCCAAAACTAACCAAATTTGGGAAGGGAGCAACTCGTTATCTAGACAAAACAATACAATGAGTTCCAGCAGAGTTAATGAGCTAAGTAGCAGCACTTCAAAGTTAGCTCAAGTGTTTGTCTTCTCCCCTTACTTATCAAACGTAATACCTACTTATTGGGAAGTATAAGTGATTACAAACAGAGGGTTATGGTAGATAAGATCTCTGCTCCAACTTTACAGCCCTTTCTTTTATATATTTATTTAAAATAGCAAAATTAACTTCTAATCTACACTGATTTCTCAAGTTCCTGCAGATCTATGGAGAGAAAAGTGAAAGATTACTAAATTAAGGTGTTGACCATATCTTATGAGAGCCACATGGTTCGAGGATTTAAAAAGGAAAAGTACACTTCACTTAGTACAAATGTTGCCTAGCAAGTTGATGGCCACATAAGTAAAAAGTAATACTGATTATGTTTTCATTCACCATAGTAATGAATTTATTTTGATTTGTCATTACACTTACCCACGCTTGGTGGTATACAACTCCTTCTCTTTCCCTCTGCTCCTCTCCTTCTCTTTTATTTTTTCTTTATCTCTGCCTTTACGCCGTTCTCTTTCACGAGATCTGCTATGAGTTCTTCTATGACTAGATCTTTCACTGCTTCGACTATAGGAACGTTGATGAGGTCTTGATCGTGACCTATGCAAAACATACAGTATTCAAACTTAGAAATGATAATTCAATTAACACTGCACATCAAATTTCTCATATACAGTCCAGGTGTTCTGTCCATAATCTTCTCCCAATTAAAATAAAAAAAAACATGCCTGACAATGCAAGTGAGAAATTAAAAAGGAATCAATTGTTGACAAAGTATGATTCTGTACTGAAAATGACTGTTAAAACATGAGACCATCTTACTCAACATACCTGCTCCATAATATTAAACAATGCAAGGTCAATACAGTGCTCAAAAATTAGCTGAATTGTATTCCTTCTTGTACATCCAAATGATTTCCTACATTCCAATCTGTTGCACCTGTGCAAACCCACTGATGTTAAAAAGGTTGCACACATGTCACAGAGTTTAATTTGTTAATAAAGGGCAGCCTTTACTACTGGTGATGATGTCCCAGAACAACAAAGCCATTTTTGTGTCTTGTGTCTGAGAGCCCAGGCTGAGCACAGAGGGATGACAGTTATGGGGGATGACAGAATAAATTTTTTAGAGTAGAACTACACTTTAAAGAAAAGCCTGCAAACGTAGGCCCCAGTCTGACCAGTGACTCCACACCAGGGTACTTGTATAGTCTCTTGCAGGTTCAGCGTCTTAGGGCTTGGCTACACTTACATTTTATAGGGCTGTAACTCGCTGGCTCAGGGGTGTGAAAAATCACCCCCCTGCGCGCAGCAAGTTAGAGCACTTTAAAGCGCTAATGTAGACAGGCTCCCAGCGCTCAGAGCTAATCCCCTCGTGGAGGTGGGTTACCAGGAGCACTGGGAAAGTTCTCTCCCAGCGCTCAAGCTTCACACTCACACTTCAAAGCACTGCCGCGGGAGCACTCCTGCGACAGCGCTTTGAAGTTTCCAGTGTAGCCATGCCCTTAGTTGCTAAGTATAATATTCTGTGTTTGCTTTCACCTCTTTGCCACTATACTGGAAGTAACATACCTATTCTTGCCATTGAATCTTTTCAACTTCCACAAGAGATCAGAATCTCAGATTTACACCTCTTCCAAAAGGTGGCATCTCTAGCAGCACAATCACCCCTATTATCAGTCCTGGGTCATTGTATCAGTACTAATTCAAAGGTCACATTACCACCTAATAATCATCAACAGTATACTGAATTGCTGTAAGGATATTGTCTATCTGTTATATCCTCATAAACAGAATTGGATAGCAGGTAGCAGTGTCCCCTCACAATGTAATTGACTGGGGATGAAAGAAAGAAGGCTTGACTTACAGGATAAAAATATTCAGAATCTGCCAACCAAAAGTGGGATCTGATAAAGCCAAGACATCAGGTTTACACATCATTGCCTTTAAGATACTCTCACTCGAGACGGTAATCTTGATCTTAATGAATATCACAGGTAATGCTAAAACTAACTCCTTCACAGAGTCATAGAAATTAAACATGGAAGAGACACAGCACCTAGTTCATGCCCTAGACAGGTGTCTTCCGCAGTACTTTATTCAGTACAGTTTGAATTGACTCACTGGTTTATCTAATGCAAAATGTTACCTGTTTGATTAGGGATTCCTCCACCTTTTGGGGTCCACCACATGAAACAACAGCCAAGGAATCATATGCTCTGGCAATTTCTATTTCTAGAGGGTTCACCTTTTCGGCTCCAACTTAACTGGCGCCTCTGTTAACTTGCACCGACAATTTTATATGTGCAAATAATTGCCATTTAAGTCAGTTAGATGTTTAAAGTACCAGTCTTACGGGCATACAGACATCTAAATGGCAAAACGTGGCAAAAGAAAAAAAGCCAATGTTTAAAAATGCAAACTAACATCCTCACACTAAGTTTGTAACAATAACTGAAAAAACAATTTAAATAATTTTGACAATAAAGGTTTTCTTTACAAAAGCTATTGTTTCTTCATTTACTATGCCTCTTGTAACTCATTAAGTTCTGTGATTGTTACCGTTTTAGTTTTACAGTTCCAGTGAAAGAGCCACACACATTGTCTGACTGATACAGCTTGTGTTCCCCGATCCCACACGTGGGTGAGGCAAGCACATGACTAATAACAGGATGTTTACAATGAAGACAACAGTAAAAATGTGTCACCTCCATGGAAATCATCTCCTCAGGAAGGTAGTACTACAACACAATTGCCACATGGAATTGTTGAAAGTTCTTTGCAGAAATTCTACTTTTCATCTTGATTACACACTAAGTATGTTGTGGGATAATTTCATTGGATATTTGCACAGTACACAAATGGGGCACTAAATACACAAACTACTGAGAGATACCTAATCAATCACCTATGTGTACTGATTACCACCAGTGCTATAATGCATATATAAATTAAAACACAGCTCCAGAAAAATGGGAGGGTACAAGTGAAAGATCTCCTAACCCACAGAAACAGGAAAGATTGAACACAAGTAAAGTGAGAGGCTGAGGAAAATAGGAGACAAACTGTGGAGCAAGTCTAACCTTAAAGTTTCATTACATTTTAGAGTATTTGTGACACATGTTCTGAAAATCATATTTGTATTTAGAATAAATATGATGCCTCTAATGGTGGAGAACTTTGGACTACTGAAGAAGTTTGGTTTTCCAGAATTAGCTTTCTCCTTCACAATCCAACAGCAAAACTATCATCATGTATTTATGAATTCACAACAGATGAACCCCAATGTAGCAAATCTTTTTTTTTTTTTTTTACTTGCGCTAAAAGAGGTAGTGGAACAACCAAGAGAGGCAGAGTTGCTATCTGCTTTTCATTCCCTTCTAGAGTTAGGCAGAGGGGGCCACGCAGAGCACTTTGTTTTACAGGTACCAAGATCTCCCATGAATCCTCCATAAAGATTTCAATGACACTGTCATGGAGGTACTCTGCAATCCTCTGCTGACAGTTTCTGGGGAGGGCTGCCTTATTTCTTCAGCCACTATAGGACACTTTCTCACACCACTGAGTGATTACTTCAGAAGGCACCATAGCAGTACATAAGCTAGCATTATACGGACCCGGGCAGCATCGGGATGCCAGCAGGAGCTCTGCTCTCTCTGCCTCTGTTAAGCTCAGGAGTGAAATGTCAGCTAAAATCACCACTGCCTGTGGAAAATGGTGCCATTATTCAGTTCCATTGCCCTATACAACTATATTCATGCCAGAAAACTATTCCCTCTTAATTTCCCCAACCACCCTGAGGACCACAGTCACCATGGCTGATCAATGAATCCCAAGCTCATCAATCCCAAGCAGAAATGAGAACGTAGAAGCAATTGGGGAGCAAGGGGAATGAGTTCAGCTTCTTAAGTTTAAATTTCCGTCACAATTACCCTCACGATGGTACAGCTTTTGTCACTGTGGCCTTCAGGGTCTCCCCCTCCACACCTGCAGAACAACTGAGATAGATAAGGAGAAAGAAAACATGTATATGACATGTTCCAGAAGATCCTGCAAGCCAGTGCTGCATCAGAGAATGAGTGCAGGCCCTGGAAGATCACCCTTACAGACAGCAAGGAGAAGGACAGAGTGGAGAGAGGAAAGGAACAGGAAAAGGAGAGGGATGAGCAGTAGGAGATGCTTGCACTTCTTAGACAGCAAACAGAGATGCTGCACACTCTGGTAGATCTGCAGGTTCAACAAACCCATCTCATCTCTCTCTGCAGCCCACAAAGAACTCAATATTGGGACCTCCTTAAACCTCCCCTCAACATTCCACGGGGCATCCGGGGTCAGTGCACTACCCCTACCACTCCACCCTGGGGAACATTAAAGACAATCACAACTTCACTGACCTGTGAAAGCCACGGTTGGTGTGTGTTCCTGAAATGGAAATTAGCGTTCTTTCCCCTTCATAAGTTCTATTCCATTAATTTATTACGTTTTAAATGGTTTTTAATGCCTGCTTCACATTACAGAATCAAATTCTATTTATTTGGAACAAACTTTATCTTTATTAGTTCACAACAACTGCTGTCTGGTGGTGAGCAGGTCTAACACCCACTAATTTCCTGTTACTTCACTTTGTCATAGAACCCATAACATCATTCACAGACCATATTAATAGGTGCATTGACAATGTTATATTCCTAAAAACACAGCAATTACTAAAAGATTCATACCAGGCTGCAAAAAAAAGCAAGGCCAGGTAGAGCACACTACAGCAACACACACTACTCAGGTTCACTATCACAATGACCCTTCAAAGCCCCCCTGAGACGTATAGCTCTGCGTTGAGCTCTTCTAATAGCTCTTGTATCTGGCTGTTTAAATTCAACCGTCAGGCACTCCACCTCCACCCTGGCAGAAACTTCCCCTTTTGCTTGGGGTGAATACACCGAAGAGTTCTGAAGGAACTCAAATGTGAAATTTCAGGACTACTAACTGTTGTCTGTAACCTATGATTTAAATCAGCTTCTGTACCAAACAACTAGAGGATAGCTAATGTGATGCCAATATTTAAAAAGAGCTCCAGAGGTGACCCCAGTATTTACAGGCCGGTAAGCCTGACTTCAGTACCGGGCAAACTGGTTGAAACTATACTAAAGAACAAATCTGTAAGAGACATAGATTAACATAATTTGTTGGGGAAGAGTCAACACGATTTTTGTAAAGGGAAATCATGCCTCACCAATCTACTAGTATTCTTTGAGAGGGGCAACAAGCATGTGGACAAGGGGGATTCAGTGGATATAGTGTATTTAGATTTTCAGAAAGCCGTTGACAAGGCCCCTCACCAAAGGCTCTTAAGCAAAGTAAGTAGTCATGGGATGAGAAGGAAGGTCCTCTCAGGGATTGGTAATTTGTTAAAAGATAGGAAACAAAGGGTAGGAATAAATAGTCAGTTTTCAGAATGGAGAGATGTAAATAGTGGTGTCTCCCAGGGGTCTGTACTGGGCCCAGTCCTATTCAACATATTCATAAATTATCTGGAAAAAGGGGTAAACAGCGAGGTTGCAAAATTTGTAGATGATACAAAACTACTCAAGACAGTTAAGTCTCAGGCAGACTGCGACGAGCTACAAAAGGATCTCTCAAAACTGGGTGACTGGGCAACAAAATGGCAGATTAAATTCAATGTTGATAAATGCAAAGTAATGCACATTGGAAAACATAATCCCAACTATACATATAAAATGATGGGGTCTACATTAGCTATTACCACTCAAGAAAAAGATCTTGGAGCCATTATGGATAGTACTCTGAAAACATTAACTCAATGTGCAATGGCAGTCAAAAAAGCGAACAGAATGTTGTGAATCAGTAAGAAAGGGATAGATAATAAGACAGAAAATACCATATTGCTGCTATATAAATCTATGATACGACCACATCTTCAATACTGTATGCAGATGTGGTCTCATCTCAAAAAAGATACACTGGACTTGGAAAAGGTCCAGAAAAGAGGACCAAAAATTATTAGGGGCATGGAACGGCTGTCGTATGAGGAGAGATTAATAAGACTGGGACTTTTCAGCTTGGAAAAGAGACAATTAAGGGGGGATAGCATAGAGGTCTATCGAATCATGACTTGTGTGGAGAAAGTAAATAAGGAAGTGTTATTTACTCCTTCACATAATACAAGAACTCGGGGCCATCAAATGAAATTAATTAAGCAGCAGGTTTAAAACAAACAAAAGGAAGTATTTTTTCACACAACACACAGTCAACCTGTGGAACTCCCTGCCAGAGGATGATGTGAAGGCCAAGACTATAACAGGGTTCAAAAAAGAACTAGATAAATTCATGGAGGATAGGTCCATCAATGGCTATTAGCCAGGATGGGCAGGGATGGTGTCCCTAGCCTCTGTTTGCTAGAAGCTGGGAATGGGCGACAGGGGGGTGGATCACCTGACGATTACCTGTTCTGTTCATTCCCTCTGGGGCACCTAGCATTGGCCACTGTTGGAAGACAGGATACTGGACTAGATGGACCTTTGGTCTGACCCAGTATGGCTGTTCTTATCTTCTTATGCTTCACAGATATTATGCAGGACACAGCAAGCAGCTACAATCATTGGGATGTTTTTTCTCATTGAGATCCAATCTTGTAAGTAAACACCACCAAGTCACATTAAAACAGTCATTCTGCACCTGCTGAGCCATTACTTGAAGCGCTTGGTGCTGTCGAGGTAGCCAGCGTACAGCTTCATGAGCCCTGGGAGCAAGGGATAGGCTGGGTCTCTCCTAGCATCACTATTGTCGTTTCAACATTCTCAGTGGTAATCCACCTGTCGGGGAAGAAAGTCCCTGCTTGCAGCTCTCTCAACAGTCCTGTGTTCTTAAAGATTCACGTGTTCTGCACTTCACTGACCAGCCCATACTGATGTCAGTAAAGCATCCCCGGTGATCCACCAGCACCTGCATTACCGTAGAAAAGTAGCCGTTTCTGTTGACATACTCTGTGGTAGGGTGGTCTGGTGCTAAAATAGGGATATGCATACCATCTATCTCCCGACTGCAGTTCAGGAACCCCATTGCTGCAAAACCATCCATTATGTCCTGCACATTGCTCCAAGTCACAGCCCTGCAAAGCCCTGCATGCTTGGATGACAACGCCCGCCCCTGTAGTGGATTTCCCAACTCGAAATTGATTCTCAACTTAAAGGCAGCAATCTGGCATTGCAAGTTTCCACAGTGCAACTGCAACTCACTTTGCAACCGTCGGAGTGGCTCTCATTTTTGTGTCCCTGCACCAGAAGGCTGGGTTGAATTCAGCACACAGATCCAGCAATGTGGCCTTGCACATCCAGAAGGTCTGCAGCCACTGTTCATCATCCCAAACCTGCAGGCCAATGCAATCCCACCAGTGTTTGTTTCTCAGGTCCAGAACTGGCACACCACCATCTCCAGCTGCTCCATGAATGCCTCCAACAACCCTGAATTGTTTCTATGTCCCACAGCAATTCCTCTAAGGAATCACCACGTTCCCTGTGGCTCCTCTTGCAGCTCTGCAAATACTACAGGATCATGTACCATGTGCTTGCAATGCTCATGACAATAATGCAGAGCTTTAATGCCAATTATGGCAGACAGCAAGGAGGGATATGTGGGTTTGTGGGGATTTTTGAAAACAAGAATTGAAATATTATGGGATGCAGCTGTAATTATGGGATGAAGAACACTGCATTATGGGATGCTGATCCCATGCTCCCAGTCACCTCTGTGCAATTCATTGCGGCCCCATTGGGCATTGCAAACACTTCCCAACATTACCCTGTGCTGGATGGTGATGAGTTGCACACTGAGATACCCACCCTCGGCGTACTACATTCTGTATCGATACAAACACTCCTGGTGAGTATACACAGCACTGATATGAGGAGCCACATGTTCACACACACAAGCAATGTAATAACTGCATTGATTGTATACTGACGTAAATCAGGTCGACATAGTTTTGTAATGTAGACATGACTTATGAAGATAGAATGGATTGCCCACTAGATGAATGGGTTGAGGGCTTGAAAAAATTAGAAAAGGGAGAAGCAAGAGAAGCCAAGTGCCCTGTTAGGAAACAGAAACCAAGGATAAAGAAAGAAAAAAGTATCCCTTAGAGGAATTAATAGTAAGGAGAAAGTAAAGCACTTTAAATAGGAAAGTTAATGAGAATAAAATTAGAAATAAAGTTGATATACTGAGAGAATGGTTATGTAAATGAAGTCAAACAGAAGTAACTAGAAGTAATAAGGAAGAGAAAGGTGTTCAGACTTTCTGGTGACAGGCACAATATAAAACCCTTAGAAAGTTAGAAAGCTAAGGAACTACAGAAGCGTATTTAAAGAAGACAGGAAAAACTGCACATTTTTAAAGTTATAAAGTTAGTTTTATTAAGCTGCCACATGAGGAAAAAACTACCATTTTTTACTGGACATCAGCATCAGCGAGAACTACTAGCATTTCATGTGAGACAGCTGATCTGCATACTTATAGATGTGAGAGATTATTTCTATTATCTGGCCAGGAAAAAAACGTTTTTGTTTTGCTCTATTCATCAAACAACTAATTTGCTGCTCGTCTAATTGCAAATTGTTTTAAAATCAAAAAATCATGGGCTAAAGATATTCACTTTATGTCATGGACGGTGGATAGCCGCCGGCTGGTCCCGCCGCCAGAACCCCAGCGCCCCTCCCCCCCAAGCGCCAGGCAGGCAGCATACCACCCCCACCACCCAAGCACAGGGAGGGCAGCCCCAGTGCCCCCAAACACCCCCCCCAGCGCTGGGCGGCCCCAGCGACCCCAAGTCCAGGCCGCAGGCCAGTCTCAGCCAACCTAGCCCTAACCCCAGCCCTAGCACACTCCCCTGAAGAGTTGCAGCCAGCTTGCCTGGGCTGGGACCAAGGGGGAAGGGCAAGCAGGAGGGGCTTTCTGGGAGGAGCGTGGGCAGGGCTATGCTGGGCTGTTTGGAGAGGCATAGTCTCCCACAGCCTATGATACAAACCAACCATGCTTGATGTCATTTCATCAGATTGCATATGCAAAATATCACCTGACTTGGTGAGTATTTGAATTGTATTCCATACAAAGAACAGCATTTGTTGGGCAGAAAGGGTTTTAAGGGTACAGCTGATAGCATCACCTTTCAGATAAAACAGAAATGAAACCCTGATCACTTCTGGTGATTACAAATGACATTTACAAAAATGAAGGGATTAACCCCAGTGTCTTGGATAAAATAAAATTTGAATAAGTTACACCTGTACTAACTAAAGTTCCAATAAAAACTGGTAGCCTTCCCAAATGACTGAATAGGAGTACATACACTCTGTTCAAAGAGGAAAGTTAACCTTTCTGGGGTTTGGCTTTATTGGTAAATATTCCTACATCTTAAACTTTTGGTACGTAATTTCCTTTTTTCAAAAAGTGGGGGAAACATAAAATACAAAACAACCCCAACCCCATAACACATCAGCTGCAGGATTTGAAGCCTGAATCTTCAGCATTGCCTTCTACCACTTGAGCTATAGCAGTGCTTCTCAAACTATCGTACTGGTGACCCCTTTCACACTGCAAGCCTCTGAGTGCGACCCCTTATAAATTAAAAACACTTGTTTATATATTTAACAACATTATAAATGCTGGAGGCAAAGCGGGGTTTGAAGTGGAGGCTGACCGCTCGCGACCCCCCATGTAATAACCTCACGACTCCCTGAGGGGTCCTGACCTCCAGTTTGAGAACCCCTGAGCTACAGGACTAGCTACATTAGATACTAACTAAAGGCTGTTATCCCAGAGTAGGGAATGGGCTAGTGATTAGGAACATATCGTGAGTTGTGGGAGGGAAAGTGTGGCCAGGGGTTCAGCTCAACTCTGAAAAAATCCCTACAATTACAGCTGGTCTGGCAGCTACCAGGCATCATAGGCATCCACTTCCCTGCTTTCCCCTGGGTGCTCGACCCGTCCTCTGCCCCCAACCCCGCCCCCACCCCCACACCCATTCCAACCCCTTCCCCAAAGTCCCCTCCCCTCCCTGCCCCTATTCCAACCCCTTCCCCAAATCCCTGCCCCGGCCCCACCTCTACCCCACCTCCTCCCCTGAGCGTGCCACGTTCCCGCTTCTCCTCCTCCCTCTCAGCATGCTGCCAAACAGCTGTTTGGCAGCAGCCAGCCGGGGGGAAGTGCTGGAAGGTAAGCGGAGGAGCGGGGACGCAGTGCATTTGGGGGGCAGGGAGGGGAGGAGAAGGAAGTGGGGAGGGTGAAGGGAGCTTAGCTGCCAGTGGGTGCAGAGCACCCACTAATTTTTCCCCATGGGTGCTTTAGCCCTGGAGCACCCACAGAGTCGGTGCCTATGCCAGGCATCCCAGTATAATATGTGGTACTGATACTGCTTTAGGGGCAGCATCAGCCTAGAGCTCCTTATAATGTTCATGGGCAGTATTTTGGCATGTTGCCAAAATTCAGCTAAGGACTACAAGCAAAAGAAATAGTGTATAATTCAACTAAATCTGGATGGCACTTCATGGGACAAAAAAAAGGCCATATCACTAGTGCCAGGGCTTTGTTCCTGCCAAATGTCAAAGGCCTGCTGCAACAACGGGGGGGACAGAGCCTCCCAAAGAAAGGCTACAAGAATCTCTGACAGTGGAAAGTGTTAGACAACCTAAATATAGGGGGTCACTACTGGTTCCTCCTGTAATAGTATGCTATTGTGTCAGACAAGTGCCTTCAACCTCTTGGGAACTGTACATATCCAGTATAACTTTATAAAACAAAGTGAATTGTTTTTAAAAATGGTTGATTAGTTTCCTACTTTGGTTAAAAGTCCAAAATCCTAAGAAATTAAGCTTTGGAATTCAACAGTATATCTAGTGTGAAACATATGGCAATTTTGTCCAATACCTTTGAGAAACCTTATTGAATTAAGTTTAAGAATCTTTGAGGTCCATTGTATTAAGAGAATAGTTTATATATTACTGTGGGCAGGGATTTTACCTCACCTCTGGAGGGGAGAATGTAACAGATGTAAGACCGGGGGGTTCAAACAAACAGCGTGCCAGACAACAATGGACCAGCGGAAGAAAAAAGGTTTAAGTGGTTTTCCTGGGGAATATCGAGAGGGTGGAGAAGGAAAACGTTCCACCTCCGGTTCTGCAAAAGCCCAGCCTTTTAAAGCTGTGCCATGAGGAGCGGGCAACCATCTGCTGATCACCTGTTACGTAAGGCTAAGATCAAAGGCCCAAACTGTATACGAGAAAGATTGAACTATTCATGGTGGTTCTCTTTCTAAATTGAAGTTCTGAACATGTAACCATGGAGAAATCCCAACTGTGGGTGTTGAAGGACTGACCCACCAGAGCCCAAGACTGGAACTGCGCTGACCTTTTGTAAGCTTTTTAGCACGTGTGTAAGTTCATTTATTGTTTTTAACATATTTTCTCTGTAATGCTTTCACCTCAAGATAGGATGACCATCCATTCTGTTTTTAATGGGACAGGCCCATACTTAAGCCATCTTGCAGGTGTCCCACCCTTTTTTTTTTTTTTTTTTTTAAACAGGCAAATTGTCCCATATTTTCCACTCCCCCTGCTCGTCAGTCAGCCATCAGCGCAGCCCCAACCCAATCTTGTTTGCGGCTGGCAGGTAAGTGAGGGCAGGCGGTGGCCACTCAGTGAGAGCATGTGGTGGCCTCAGGCCTGGTGCAGAGGCGGGAAGAGGCAACATCAGGTAGGAAGAGAGGCAGCCCTGTGCGGGGGGAAGGTGTGTTAAGGGTGTTTGTCACCCTCCCCATGTTAAACCTAAAGTAGGGGTTCTCAGTGGGGGTCCGCAAGCCCTTTCAGGGGGACCACTGGGGGCCGATGCTGAAACCCAGAGCCTGAGCCCCAGTGCCCCGATCCCCGCTGCCTGCCGTGGGGCTGAAGCCCTGATTCTCAGCGTTCCCCTCCCCTCGCTGCAGCCAGGAGCTGTGGGGATGAATGCCCAAACCCTGGCAGTCCCCGCGGGACTGAAGGCAGGAGCTGAGGCGCTGAAGCCCCAGTCCCCATTGCCAGCACCGGGGCTAAAGCCGGAAGTGGCAGGGCTGAATCCCAGATCCCCAGTGCTCCCCATGGGGCAGAGGCCCCCGAGCCCATGGGCAGAGTTGGGGGACACCTGGGATGTTGTCCAACCCCCAAACTGGAGTGTAAGTGTAGGGCAGTTCCAGGGGGCAGCTCCAAGCCACCCCCTCCCCCCCACACACACACCCACCCCTCCTTCTCTCCCTGGCTCCTGGCCTGTTAGGAGGCAGGAAGCCAGAGCTGGGCACTGCAGTTGCTCCTCTGGCTGGTGCCATGGAGCAGGCAGCCATGGTATTCCCTCCTCTCTTACTGCTACTGGTACAGGGGGTTGAAGTTGCTCAACTCCTAGCCCCCTTTTCTCATGCAACCAGTAAGAGCCACAGGGGCTGCAGACCCAGCTCCATGGCTGGCAGAGCCCTCAGGGAACAAGGATTGCAGGGGAGCCCTCCTGGGATACAGCCCCTAGCTACCCCTTCCCTGCACCCTGAGCTACCCCCCTGCCTGCACACAGCCCCCAGCCCAGACCCCCCGAAGCCCTCCCTCTCCTGCTGGACCCTGGAGTTTTTATAGAATGTTGGGACGGAGCTACTGCACAGTTCTGATTGATTGCCATTGAACTCACTTGAATATGAGCAATTTTATCAGGTATCCCGTATTTCCACATAGGGAAATATAGTCACCATACCTCAAGAATAAATGTACTTGCTTATAAAAAGCTGTGTGGTACCTTTTAACTCTGACATTTACACTATTTATAGCCTCTGGAGAGAAAGCAAAGTACAGATGCTGGCCTGTGTAGGAAGTTTGGCTTGCTGGGAATAGCACAGTGTATGCAGGAAACTGTGCAGCCTGGAAATCCCCTGGTCAGGAGGGAGAGCAGTCTACTCAAAAACGAGGTGACTGCTGAAGAACTGGTTGTCTAGAGTGGGTGGATTCGAGAGACCATGGAGGAGGAATACAAGTGCACTGGTCCTGAACTGACACCTCTCAGTAAGAATCTATAGTTTCTTTCTCAATGACCTTATTAAATTTAACTCTTTAATGTAGTCTTCACAGTGGTATGCTGAGGTTTAGAAGTTTATGAAGACATGAAAATTAAAATGCACTAAACTCATGAGACAAGTTGTGCTAATTATTATTGTATTTAAAAAACCCATATATTCCCATCTGTAGCCTAGTAAGGCACAGTATATTTTACTCACATTCTATCTTAATGACCTATGTTACTGAAGTTAGCTTAAATAAAAATGTAACTTTATGAAATGCATCTTTTTTTTTTTTTTTTAGTTTGGAACAGGTTTTATAGATTTAAGAAGTCATCTGAGCTCAGAAAAAAAGAAAATCTGTATATAACCATTACTGAAGATGAAGTTTTCCAAAATATTTTTAATACATTGTTATTGCTTAATTTTCTGAAATCAAATAAAAATTGCTTATCATTTGAACAGTAAAGCCACTTTTTAATAATACTATTTTGTGTACTGTAACAAAAATTAAAAGCTGCCATTTATTAAGATCAAATATCAAAATGTTAAAAATTACAAAAACTCTAGGTGGCGAGGGTGGAAAGGGAAGTCAAGATTGAGTGTAGACTGCCAACCTCCCCCATCCACCCCCGCCCCCAGAAAAACCCATAACCACCCAACACCCACCCACTATGCCAAAGGTTAAGTCATTTAGTCAAGTTCAAAGATCTTCAAAGAGTGCTTAGATCCAGATAAGCCCATATGTTACCAAAATTCTGTGAAAAAGCTATTACTTTCCAATCTGCTTTTCATGTCTACATTACAGAACACACAGATGCTTAGCATCACTCAATATCCCTAAATTCTCACACCAGATAATCAAGGGTCACCAATAACTTTTCTAACTAAAATCTTAAGAAATGTCTTTATTCCATCAACACTTAGTCCAATTGTAAAAACTGAAAGTATCCATAAAAGCACATTCAGTTACTGCACAATAAGTGTTAATTTGTTAATTTCTTCACAGGTAATCAATTAAAATGTAAAATATTGGACAAAATTAGTTGCACTAAATTTAACAGCTGCTCCATAAGCATAATTAGTTTCACAAGGACCATATGTATTCTGAACAGAGACAGAGTTGAAACAAATAAGCAGATTTTAAAACAAGTTTGAGGAAATCTGCATTTAATTAGCAGGTGGGCACTACAACTGCATAATGTTTTTATACATTTATATTTATGAAGTGACAGAAGATCTAAAGGCTTTTTAAAATGGCGTTTATTGTTTGAATGGGAACTGTTTTGCTGCATGCTAAAGTGATTTAAATCCTTATAGCTCTTCTTTGAAAAAATCATAAATGGTGAAAGAAAACATGTGGAAAACTGTAAAACTAGAAAGAATTTGCGACAAAAAACAGATACACATACCATAACCAAAAGGAAACTACACTTAATTAAATGTACACTACATCTGGAATATCAGCCTAATAAAACGTGAAACTATTAATTTTCATTGTTCTAAAGGAAATGAGGTCAGTGTCGTTTAGTATTTCCCCAATTATATTGCACTAAAGCATTGGACTATATCTTCTAGGTACAATCTAATCTTCTCAAAACATTACAATTTGAAAACAGTCACCAAGATGTACTTTAAGAAATGGAAAGGAGGACTAAGGGACTTTAAAAAAACAAAAACAAAGAGTGCAAGCACTCAAGTACAAGAAAATGAGCACTGTTCCAGTGAAGGCAAGTGTTAGGTACAAATGACTTATCTGGCAAATAACAGCCACCACCCAACTGAAAGTTTCTAAGATGTCAAGTTCTTTACTGACACTCTTTATAATAGTCTTTCAGCTGATAACAATCCCTGCTAACTTCTTATAACCCCAACAACAACAACAACATCAAACTTGTCCTTAACATTTCAGATAGACATAAAAAGGAAAATAGTCACTATTGGAAAGAGCAACATGATGAAAACAAACGCACGGTGGCAAACTACACTACCCACTAACTTTCATATTCAGAATAGAGACATTGTCTAAACCCTGGTACAACTGATTAAAGCAAATTGAAGCACTCTGTCAAAGTACATTAAAAGGGGCTTTTTATTGAACTATCACTAGCGAGGAAAAGACTTCACAGGATGAGTTCTTAAAGAATCAAAACTATGGTTTCAAGCACCATAAATCCACTGTTGTTCACAGTGAGGAAGTTAATAAATAATAAATTGTAAGACAGTATTACTAAGTGCAGACATACACCACACTGTACGATGCTCAAAGTCAAGGTAATTAGATGCTTACAATCCAAAAACACAGAGAGTTTAGGTAAGAATACTCAGGGAGATCTAGGGGAGAGTAATAAAACTGTTTTTAAATAAAATGGGAGTGGAGAAGAGATTATATTTACATAATTATTATTTGAAGGCAGAAAACATAGTTTTTAAGGGTTTTAAAGGAAAGTTAGAAGCCAGGTGTACTGTGGTAAAGAAGGTTATTCAAAGCACAGGGGTTAGACATGGTAGAAGGCAGAAATATAAGATGGAGAGGAGAAAAGGTGAGTGGTGAAGTTGACATTACTAATGAAGAAAAGTGAGATGAATAATAAACAGAAGCAGATACATAAGCATAGACAGAGCTGTGCAGAGCTGGGAAAATTAAGGATATTAATTAATTCACTAGATATGCAGCCTGAGCTTCTGCATCTCAGTATTAAGGAGCCCTTTAGTTATAAACCAGTACAAGCGCACAATTAACACATTTAAGAAAATAAGTATTTTATTTTCAAGGTGTTATGAAAAATGAAATATTTATTTTGAAAATTATGACGTTTTCTCAGTGGACTGGACCAGAATAGAGAGGATAGCAGGATATTTAGGAAGATGTTGCTTTTAGCTTTATTGTGTTTATTCATTTGTGTTCCTTCTGTCACAAATCCATATCTCCAGACTCTGACCTTCCAGACCACCTACCCTCACTTGTGAAGAGGCCCAAACCACACCTATGTTTGCTACAATACCTTCAACGCATAGAAGAGATCGCTTAGAAAATCTGAGAGACTCCGGTGCCAAAAATATATTGATGATACATCTCCTGCTCAGTACATACAAGCAATGCCATTTGACAAAGGTGTCCGATAAGCTGCAAGAGAGCAACATCTGAATGAAGAGCAACTGGCTCAAGTTAAACCAAACATCACATATGGCTTACTTGGCTTCAGCTTCCATTAGCTGCTCTTCATCCAGATGCTGACTTCTTGCAGGGTTTGTGACTGCATTCCTTTCCTATAAAATGTCCAACCAGGGGAGAGGACCGAGCCATTTTCAGAGCACTTTGCCATCAGGCTGTCACTAAATAACTGAAAATAGGAAACAAATAACAGAGGCAGAGAGAGAGAGAGGATAGAAAGCAAAAGTTCTGAACTTAGGAAAGGAAAAATGCAGGCAACCGCAGATAAGTTTATGTAAATTTTAATTACTGAATTTAGCCCGCTATAATATGGTGAAGAGAGCCCTAGAAATAAGGTAAGACCTATCAATTAGAAATACTATATATGAAGGATTACTTTAGGTGATCTCTCTTGCACAAGCTCAGGATGCCCACTGGCATCCATACCAAAAGTACACTCTTAGCTGATCAGCAGCAAAACAGTTGCTGAAAGCCTTCAGGATAATGTTCTTTTTAAAGAACCCCACTTTCAGAAAGATAGATGTTTTAATGGGAAAAAGCCAGTGTTGGCAGCAGGAACAAGCAGTCAGGTAGTGATTTGAGATCTCTGAGTCCATCCTAATTTCACACTGCACACAGACCTATATGAAAAAGTTAAACTGAAAACAAGTGTGTAGAACTCCATTTATGTTAAGCCTCCATAACATTCCCCACCTCACCAATCAAAAGAAGAAAAATAAAAACCTTCCAGAGGTCTGCCAGTTTTAAAATAAACCAGCTGGGCAGTAAACATTAGCTACCTAGTCTAAGGAACTCAAAGCCAAAAGCTTTTATCCAGGTTTTCAATAACTGAAGCGGGAAGAATAAAGCTAGCCATACAACTGAATGTCAGTGTAACTTGGCTTTCCTGGTCAGTTGGAGGTCTGAGAATCAGGGACTTTAGACTTGCAGAGCAATGCTTCCCATGCTGAAATGGTGTTCAGCTGCCTTTGCAGCACTGCCCTCCATCCAGCTACACTAGTTCCACATGGAAGGAGTGTGTGGAGAGTATGCGGACCAGTAGCAGTGCTTGTGGGAGCACATTATCCCTGCTTCCAGCACAACAGAGTTTGCAAGGAAATTTGTCTTGAGCTGTGTGCAAAGGGCTTTTCTGCTAAGCCTGTTACACACCAAGAACACCTCCCTCTCCTGGTTTAAGATTGGGATTCTGGAAGCAGAGGTGGCCAGCGGAAGTATAATGAAGTGTGGTGACAGGGATTGAGGAAGCAACTGTGTGGATAGCCCTGTCCTCCCACTGACCTCCTGGAATCTATGCAGATTCCAAAGAATCCATGACTTTTTAAGTGGTCTACACAAGCTATTCCTGAGGGGAACTGTAAACGCTTCCCATCCAACAGAATGAGGGGGAAATGCTCTAGTCCCGGTTTATTTTAGCTTCATCTTTCACAGAGGACAGTATTTGTCCTAGATACAACTGGTCCAAAGAAGTCAAACCACTTTGGTCTTCTTTTCACTTGGAAAAGAGCTGTATTTTTAACTTGAGTTAACAAGCTCAGAGGCAAAATGTTACTGAAAACAAGACAGTTTGCAGTGTTCACATGAGTTAGCAGAGATTGTTTTCACACAAGTTAACATCTTGAGACCAACTGCCTTGTCCTCACTAGGATTTTACCTCTGGGTTAGTTAACTCAAGTTTTTTTTTTCCAAGTGAAGAGACAGCCTCTCTCAGGCAAACATCATCTTTCTTTCCTTAGAGACCATTTGAAAAAGGAAATTTGTTATGAAAAAGCTATATTTAAATAATTTTATGAGAGACCAGCAAAAACTAGGATTTAAAGTTTAAGCTGACAGTTTTTAAACTTATAAAATTATGTGGTCACACCAAGAGGAGTCAGCATGCTGCCGTGACTGTTAAGTATAACAATTGACACCCATTCACAACAGTCCTGTCTAAAAGATCTTGACGTTAAAAACCCAAATATAGGGGGGAAGGAAGACAGAGCAAGGCACATGAGCACGTGCACATGAACACACACACACAATCCAGCTGTATTACTGATTTTAAAAAGTTAACACATACACAAAAATAACCCTGCATTAACCTATAGTTAGGGTTGCTAAGAGAAGCATTTCATAATGAGGTAGTGAAAAGGTGAAGTTCATTGTAATTTTAACTCTATCCATATATGCACTTAAATCCAAGAGGCTACTCTAGTCCCCAGGCTAGAGCAGTGGCAAGAGAGCTGCTGCACTTCCCCAAAATGACTTGAGAAGGAAGCATTCCTCTCCCTCCAAGCCCAGCTCCAGAGCAACTTCCCAGTCTGGCTGCTTGGGCTATGCAGGGAGGTCAGAAATTGGGCCTTTTTCCTAACTCTGTATTGTTTCAGTCTGTCTTTCCCTGCAGGAAAACAATTTTGCATCTGTTTATGCTCTTCATATTTTTTTTCCCAATTGAAAACAAATTCTACATGAATTGAGCACAGCACCATTCTCCATTAGTGAGTGGATTTGACAAATCTTGTATTTAATTCATTTATCTATACACACTTATTCTATTCATGATAGAGTTGGAGTTTATTTTTAAAAGCAAGTGTGCAATTTATTTTTACACTATCAATAAATAAACCAATACTTTCATGCACTTTTCTATTACAACATGCATATGTTAGTAGGTTGTACATCTGCTTTTACAGAAAAATATGGATATAGCATACACCAATGGAAAAAATAGAAGACTAGATTTGTTCTTCCAGAAGGGACCACTGTCAAGGTAAGTCTCTTTTCTGTCAAATTATTATCAATTATTGTGATGTTGAAAAGAAAAAGTTAGTGAAGAAATATCAACCACAATTTTGAAATCTCTGGCTTACCAATATTGTGTAATTTAACTTCCTAATTTTCTTCAATTTCTGTTTGAAATATTGAATATATTTTGTATGTAACAGTCCTATTAATATAAAAAACTGTTATATAAAAGTTACAAGATACTAATTAAGGAATAGATAAAATATAAATTTTGAGATGTGGAAGCTGCGGTATGTACATGATCCTGGAGGGGGTACTTGGGAAGAGTTTTGTCTGCATGACATGCCATCTGATAGAGCTGATGGAGGAAAAGATCTGAGGTTTGGAGATGCAGGTGGAAAGTCTGGTTGCATTTAGAAAGGGGTTCGAGCAGATTATGAAGCAAAGACATGAGGTATCTGAAGGGAAAAGCTCAGATTTGCAGATGGAAGCAGGACTGAGGAATTCTGAGGGGAAACTGGGTAAGGAAATTGGTCAGTGGAAGCATGTGACTAAAAGAACCAGGCAGAGGAAAAGACGGGCTAGTGAAGGAGAAATAGAGCTCAAGAACAGGTTTGCAGAGTTGGAAAATGAAGAAGGGGCTCAGCAGGTAGTCACTGAAGATGGAAGGGCAAGGAAGAAGAGAAGAGCGGCTAGTCCTATAGGAAAAGGGGACGAGTCAATAGAGACTACACCAAATATGAGCCCCAGGAGGATACAGGATGGGTTGAAGAGGATTACAAGGGAGAATAGTATGGAAAGAACTTGCAGCCAGAGGGAACAGGGGATAGACTGGAGAATAGCACCGTCACCAGGAAAAGGCAGGTCTATGTGATCGGGGACTCTTTACTGAGAAGAATAGACAGGCCTGTAACCAGAGCTGATCCAGAGAATAGAAGGTTATGTTGTCTTCCATGTGCTAAGATACAGGGTGTAGACCTGAGGTTGAAAAGGATCCTAAAGGGAGCGGGAAAGAACCCACTGATTGTCCTTCATGTGGGAACAAATGATATGGATAGATTCTTGCTGGAAAGTATTAAGGGAGACTATGCTAGGCTGAGGAAGATGCTTAAAGAAATCGAGGCTCAGGTGATCTTTAGTGGGATTCTGCCTGTTCCTAGAGAAGGGCAACAAAGGTGTGACAGGATTATGACCATCAACAGATGGCTTAGGCACTGGTGCTCTAAGAACGACTTTGGGATGTATGGTCACTGGGAGGCATTCATGGACAGAGGACGGATCTCTCGGGATGGACTTCATCTGAGGCGGGACAGAAACAGACTTCTAGGATGGAGGCTGGCACAATTGATTAAGAGAGCTTTAAACTAGGAATTTGGGGGAGATGGTTGGGAGATGTCCAGGTAATCTTCACGCCGGACTTTAACATTGATAGGGAAGAAAATAAAGAAAGAAAGGATACAACCGTGGGTAGGAGAATGTATATAAGGAGGAACGGCAGTGTGGATACCAGTCTAATAGGTTATACTGGCTGTAGAATGACCGTGCCTAATCGGGTACAGAAGGTGAACGAGGTCAAACAGCAAATATTAAGATGTTTGTACACCAATGCGAGGAGCCTAGGTAACAAAATGGATGAACTAGAACTACTGGTGCAGGAAGTGAAACCAGATATTATAGGGATAATAGAAACATGGTGGAATAGTCGTCATGACTGGACTACAGGTATTGAAGGGTATGTGCTGTTTAGGAAAGACAGAAATAAAGATAAAGGTGGTGGAGTAGCATTGTATATCAATGATGAGGTAGAATGTAAAGAAATAAGAAGCAATGGAATGGATAAGAGAGTCCGTCTGGGCAAAAATCATATTGGGGAAGAAAACTACTAGAGCCTCCCCTGCGATAGTGCTTGGGGTATGCTATAGACCGCCAGGATCTAATTTGGGTATGGCTAGAGCCTCTTTAACGTTTTTAATGAAGTAAATACTAATAGAAACTGCATGATCATGGGAGACTAACTTCTCAGATATAAACTGGAGGACGGGTGCTAGTAATAATAACAGGGCTCAGATTTTCCTAGATGCGATACCTGATGGATTCCTTCATCAAGTAGTTGCTGAACCGACTAGACGGGATGCCATTTTAGATTTGGTTTTGGTGAGTAGTGAGGACCTCATAGAAGAAATGGTTGTAGGGGACAATCTTGGTTCAAGTGATCATGAGCTAATTCAGTCCAAACTGAATAGAAAGAAGGATTAACAAAAATAAATCTGCAACTAGGGTTTTTGATTTCAAAAGGGCTGACTTTCAAAAATTAAGGAAATTAGTTAGGGAAGTGGATTGACTGAAGAACTTATGGATCTAAAGGCAGAGGAGGCCTGGGATTACTTTAAATCAAAGCTGCAGAAGCTATCGGAAGCCTGCATCCCAAGAAAGGGGAAAAAATTCATAGGCAGGAGTTGTAGACCAAGCATCTCAGAGAGGTGATTAAGAAAAAGCAGAAAGCATACAGGGAGTGGAAGATGGGAAAGATCAGAAAGGAAAGCTACCTTATCGAGGTCAGAACATGTAGGGATAAAGTGAGACAGGCTAAAAGTCAAGTAGAGTTGGACTTGCAAAGGGAATTAAAACCAATAGTAAAAGGTCTATAGCCATATAAATAAGAAGAAAACAAAGAAAGAAGAAATGGGACCGCTAAATACGGAGGATGGAGTGGAGATCAAGGATAATCTAGGCATGGCCCAATATCTAAACGAATACTTTGCCTCAGTCTTTAATAAGGCTAAAGAAGATCTTAGGGATAATGGTAGCATGACAAATGGGAATGAGGATATGGAGGTAGATATTACCATATCTGAGGTAGAAGCGAAACTCGACCAGCTTAATGGGAGTAAATCAGGGGGCCCAGATAATCTTCATCCAAGAATATTAAAGGAATTGGCACATGAAATTGCAAGCTCATTAGCAAGAATTTTTAATGAATCTGTAAACTCAGGGGTTGTACCGTACGATTGGAGAATTGCTAACATAGTTCCTATTTTTAAGAAAGGAAAAAAAATGTGACCCGGGTAACTACAGGCCTGTTAGTTTGACATCTGTAGTATGTAAGGTCTTGGAAAAAATGTTGAAGGAGAAAGTAATTAAGGACATTGAGGTCAATGGTAAATGGGACAAAATACAACATGGTTTTACAAAAGGTAGATCGTGCCAAACCAACCTGATCTCCTTCTTTGAGGAAGTAACAGATTTTTTAGACAAAGGAAAGGCAGTGGATCTAATTTACCTAGATTTCAGTAAGGCGTTTGATACCGTGCCACATGGGGAATTATTAATTAAACTGGAAAAGATGGGGATGAATATGAAAATTGAAAGGTGGATAAAGAATTGGTTAAAGGGGAGACTACAACGGGTCATACTGAAAGGTGAACTGTTAGGCTGGAGGGAGGTCACGAGTGGAGTTCCTCAGGGATCGGTTTTGGGACCAATCTTTTTATTACTGACCTCGGCACAAAAAGTAGGAGTGTGCTAATAAAGTTTGCAGATGATACAAAGCTGGGAGGTATTGCCAATTTAGAGACGGACTGGGAAATCATACAGGAGGATCTGGATGACCTTGTAAACTGGAGTAATAGTAATAGGATGAAATTTAATAGTGAGAAGTGTAAGGTAATGCATTTAGGGATTAATAACAAGAATTTTAGTTATAAGCTGGGGACGCATCAATTAGAAGTAACGGAGGAGGAGAAGGACCTTGGAGTATTGGTTGATCATAGGATGACTATGAGCTGCCAATGTGATATGGCCGTGAAAAAAGCTAATGCGGTCTTGGGATGCATCAGGAGAGGTATTTCCAGTAGAGATAAGGAGGTTTTAGTACCGTTTTACAAGGCACTGGTGAGACTCATCTGGAATACTGTGTGTAGTTCTGGTCTCCAATGTTTAAGAAGGATGAATTCAAACTGGAACAGGTAAAAGAAGGGCTACTAGGATGATCTGAGGAATGGAAATCCTGTCTTATGAAAGGAGACTCAAGGAGCTTGGCTTGTTTAGCCTAACTAAAAGAAGGTTGAGGGGAGACATGATTGCTCTCTATAAATATATCAGAGGGATAAATACCGGAGAGGGAGAGGAATTATTTAATCTCAGTACCAATGTGGACACAAGAACAAATGCATCCGATGAAGTGAGCTGTAGCTCACGAAAGCTTATGCTCAAATAAATTGGTTAGTCTCTAAGGTGCCACAAGTACTCCTTTTCTTTTTACAAGAACAAATGGATATAAACTGGTCATTGGGAAGTTTAGACTTGAAATTAGACAAAGGTTTCTAACCATCAGAGGAGTGAAGTTTTGGAATAGCCTTCCAAGGGAAACAGTGGGGGCAAAAGACCTATCTGGCTGCAAGATTAGACTCGATAAGTTTATGGAGGAGATGGTATGATGGGATAACATGATTTTGGCAATTAATTGATCTTTAAATATTCATGGTAAATAGACCCAATGGCCTGTGATGGGATGTTAGATGGGGTAGGATCTGAGTTACTACAGAGAATTCTTTCCTGGGTATCTGGCTGGTGAATCTTGCCCATATGCTCAGGGTTTAGCTGATCGCCATATTTGGGGTCGGGAAGGAATTTTCCTCGAGGGCAGATTGGAAGAGGCCCTAGAGGTTTTTCACCTTCCTCTGTAGCATGGGGCACGGGTCACTTGCTGGAGGATTCTCTGCTCCTTGAAGTCTTTAAATCACGATTTGAGGACTTCAATAGCTCAGACATAGGTGAGAGGTTTTTCGCAGGAGTGGGTGGGTGAGATTCTGTGGCCTGCGTTGTGCAGGAGGTTGGAGTAGATGATCATAATGGTCCCTTCTGACCTTAGTATCTATGAATCTATGAAATAACTTTTTTCCTTTCAGTAGATACATACTATTATACGTAAATTGTTATAGTCTGATGTGCCGTTTAATTTTAAAACTATTTTATTTGCTAGAAGATAACAACTAGCCATTCAAAAAGTACAACACCTTACATTTTTACAGAGCTCACCATTCTCAAGGATCCTATCAGTGAAATGTAGCCTGCTTAAAGTGTTCAATGTATGTATTTCACAGTGCACAGGGAGACTGCATAATAGTTTAGGACTGGGAGTGAATACCAATGCCCTCAAAACTCTCCTCTCTTGTGGCATCTACAAAACAATTTCAACCACAGTTAATCAGCAGGTATATTCTGATTGCTGCTTTTTATCCTGACCAATGCTGTGTCATTGTTCCCTTGTGCTCCCCCTGTCTTCTTGTTGTCTTCACTTGTTGTCTTATACTTTGATCTAAGCTCTTCAAGGCAGGCAACTTTTTCTTTTGTTTTTAAATATCTACACAGTACCTAGAGCTTAATGGGAGCCAATTCGCAAGTCGAGCTCCTAAGCACTACCTCAATACAATAACAACAGCATTTACTTGAATTCACAGGGAGATATTAGGCAGCCCAAATGAAATTACCTAAATTGGGTCAACAAAGGCAGACACCACTTGTTAACTGCTCTCAGTAATGCAAGGACATGCATTCACATAATTTTGGCACCACTTTAAATGTAATAGAATGCCAGGATGTACACAGAACTTGGCAAAAAAATTCTGGATGTGGTTTGTTTTTCAACAGCGAAGCAGCCAACCCCGGTATTCAGTGATCCAAGACTCTGTTTAAGCAAAGGTTTTAAACCCTTATCTAAATTTAAGCATGCAAATAGTCTCAATGAAGTCAGTGGGAGTATTCATGTACTTGAAATTAGGTATGTGTTTAAATCCTTTGCTGAACAGGTGCCCAAATTAGGTTTCAGAACTAACACAATACTTGGATGAATGAAGAAAGTTTAGTGTCACTGTGTCTGCCTGAATGGCTACAGATTCAGCCTTTATACCAGGGGTGGGTAAACTTTTTGGCCTGAGGGCCACATCGGAGTTCCAAAACTGGATGGAGGGCCGGGTAGGGAAGGTTCTGTGTCCCCAAATCATAACCCTACCTGCCTCGTTCCACTTTCCGCCCCCTGACTGCCCCCCTCAGAACCTCCAACCCATCCAACCCCCCCTACTCCTTGTCCTCTGACCACCCTCTCCTGGGACCCCCTACCCCTGACCACCTCCCCAGGACCCTACCCCCTATCCAACCCCCCCTGCTCCCTGACTGCCTCGATCCCTATCCACAACCCCGCCCCCTGACAGGCCCCCTTCTAAAGCCCCGTTCAGAATGCAGCCCTGCGAACATGGGTGGAGGACTCGGGAGGAGCAGGGGTAGCCGCGCAGCTGGAGAGAAGCAGCTGTTTCCCCTTAAAAGCGCCGCTTCTCTCCAGCCAGCTGCACAGCCACCCAGTGCTCCTCCTGTGTCCTCTGCCCGCGTTTGCCACGCTCTCGCCACCCACACCACCCACCTGCTCCCCTGTGGCTGCAGATGAGCCTGCCTCCCTACTCTCCCCTGCCCCCCCACAGTGCAGCCCCCTCCCACACTGGTGGCACTGCGAGCTGAGGCTACGGGGGATGGGGGGAAGACAGCAGAGGAGGGGCTGGGGGCTAGCCTCTCCAGCCGCGGGCCAAATGTGGGCTGCAGGCCGTAGTTTGCCCACCTCTGCTTTACACTATTGTAATATCCACAACTGGTGAAGGTAGGAACACTAACAAAACAGTGCTAGGTTTATGAAGCAATATGGAGAGGTCAAAACCATGACTTGCCAAATGAGTAATTCAGGGGTTCTCAAACTGGGGATCGGGAACCCTCAGGGGGTCGCAAGGTTATTACATGGGGGCTCGCAAGCTGTCAGCCTCCACCCCAAACCCCGCTTTGCCTCCAGCATTTATAATGGCGTTAAATATATAAAAAAGTGTTTTTAATTTGGGGGGGGTGGAAGAGTGTCGGGGTCGCATACCAGTACAAAAGTTTCAGAACCACTGGAGTAGTTAAAAAGATAGCATATAACAAATGCAGCCACACTTTTACTATGGGAGCACTAATTTTGCATTTTACAAAAACATCATGTACACTAAAAAATGCCTGATAAACTGAATTTTTTTAATATTCTCCTTAATGAGCAATGCACTCATTTGCTGCAGCCTGATGACGAACCAACAGCTGCTAAGCTTATCTGTACCAAAAGCTGGTTTAGTGGAAGGTATCACCTATAATTATGTCTTTCCCAAACCCCAACTCTAATGACTAACTTAAAATCTCCAAGAAAAAAAATTGTGAAAATTTCACTCAGTATTCTAGGACAGAAATGTTATTACTAAAACTGGAAGCATTGCATAAAAGATTTTTAAATTAAACAGCAATACACAGAAGAGAAAACATTTCAAAAACAAAAACAATCTCAACTACTTTTTTAAATGAATAGATTAATCATTAGAATTGCATGTACTATGACTGTACTATGACTGTACATGACTATGCCTACATGACAATTTTAACTAAAGTTCATTATGCTAGCAAATATGCTTGTTTTACTGTTATCTTGTCCTTCACCTCTCCCCACCTCCATCTGTTTCATTTACCTGTTGTGTTCTGCTGTAGCCTAGATTGTAAATTCTTTGGGAGCAGAGATTGTATTTTGATTAGGGGTTTGTACAGCACCTCGCACATCAAGGACCTGATCCCTGACTGGGCATCTCAATTGCTACTCTAATGTAAGGCACTACTGTAATATAAACAACAGAAATTTACTCTATTATATTAAATTCAACAGAACTTCAATTTTTAAATTGCAGATTATCTAGTCTGTTGTACTGGAATGCTGCAAAATCCAGAGGCCTTGTCATAGACTTTAGGACCACTTTCCTCAGAGTACCCAGGATCTTACTGTTTCATTGGTTGCTCTCCATATTCCACCATTTAGACTGCTGTTTCCAGGTTAGAGCTGGGTAACAATCAGTGGTGAGTTGGAGCCAATTCGCACCGGTTCGCGCAAACTGGTTGTTAAATTTTGAAGCAGTTTTAGAACCGGTTGTTAAACCGCTTCCCTGCAGGGGGCGCTGAGGCTTTGATGGGCTCCAGCCGGGAAGTGATGTAATTCCTCCTCCAGCCACCAGGGGCGCTGCACTGCGGGAGCCATGTGGGCTACCGCCTGGCCCTGGGCACAAGCCCTGTTGCTGCTGCTCCCCTGGCCCTGGGGCTCCCTCTGCTACCTGGTGGGTCCCCGGCTGCTCTGCTGGGCCTGGGCTGCGTCCTGCTGCTCTCCCTGTGAGTATCCACCACCCTGCCCACAGCCAGCCCTTGCATCCAGCTACCCCCGCACCCTCTGCCTCCAGCCACCCCCACCCGCAGCCAGCCCCTGCCGCACCCCCTGCCCTGCCCACAGCCAGCCCGTCTCCAGCCAGCCCGTCTCCAGCCAGCCCTGCACCTCCCTGCCCTGCCTCCAGCCAGCCCCTACCCTGTCTCCAGCCAGCCCCACACCCCCTTGCCTCCAGCCAACCCCACACCCTCCTGTCTCCAGCCAGCTCCGCACCCCCTGCCTCCAGCTAGCCCTGCCCCACGCCCCTGTCTGCAGCTGGCCCCACGTCCACTGGTGCCCTGCAGTTCCCAGAGCAGTAACCCTGAACACCTGCTTCAATGAGGGGGGCATGGAGCAGCTGGGACCCACACATGTGCACACCCTAGGGTGACCAGACAGCAAGTGTGAAAAATCAGGACAGGGGGTGGTGTGTGTGTGTGGGGGGGGTAATAGGAGCCTATGTAAGAAAAAGACCCCAAAATCGGTACTGTCCCTATAAAATCAGGACATCTGGTCACCCTAGCACACCCCCAGGGCATGGCGGGGACCCACACATGTGAAATGGAGCTCATTTCTAGTTCAGGCCCATCTTTTTAAAAAAGAACTTTAGGCAGGGTTAACATACATCTGTATTTTCCCAGACAGGTCAGGCTTTTCGGTTCTTAAATCGCCGTCCAGGAGGAATTTTTAAATTTTTAAATATTAAAAATTCCTCCCGGGAAAATACGGACATATGGTAACCCTGTTGGTACAAAAAATACATACTGGGGCACATCCCTTAAATCAGAACTTTTTATAGGGAACCGGTTGTCAAGATTTTGGCAGCTCATCACTGGTAACAATATCACCCACTTACACCTAGTTCAGTGGTTCTCAAAACCGGTCCGCTGCTTGTTCAGGGAAAGCCCTTAGTGGGCCGGGCTGTTTACCTGCCATGTCCGCAGGTTTGGCCGATCGCGGCTCCCACTGGCCACGGTTTTCCACTCCAGGCAAATGGGGGCTGCGGGAAGCAGCGTGGGCCGAGGGATGTGCTGGCCGCCCTTCCCGCAGCCCCCATTGGCCTGGAACATATATATTGTTTTGCAATTCAGTGATAAATACCCTTACTATAACATGATGGGAAAGAGACTGATTACTATAAAGCGTTTTGTGTATTAATACATATGCCAACTATCTGAAGTAATCATCAAGGTCTGAAGTAGATGACAGTTAATTAAAGTGGAAGAGGAAGACATCTGCATTCCTAACTGGGCAACAAAAGGGAAAGCCCACAGTTTTCTCATATACATTTGAAGGGCCCACATTTGCTTAATAAATTTATCAGTATTTGCAATCATGCACAAATTAAAGGCAGATCCATTGCTTATTGAGGAACAGAAACACAATTTTATTAAAACACAAGGAAAAATTTTACATACATGGTAAGCCCTCATCACATCAAAAGTTAACTACACCCAAAACATGCAGATATAACAATGTCCAAATACAGATGACTAGCAACTATGCATCTCCAAATGACTGGATGCTGTGTTGGAACACCTTATCTCCACTACATGGAGAGGTCATACTTTTTAAGCCAACATGTTATCCCTTCAGAGCACAGACATGCTGCCCCCCACCCCGCAACCCTATTACATACTTGAACTCCATCACATGTAGGAAGCAAGCATGCAGTGATCTACACAACAGATCAAGTCTTCCCTTTGAAAGTGCCAGTCATCATGCAGCCTGTCAAATTGCTGTATAGATCAGATAAGAACTCCACCATACGCCTTCGCATGTTAGAACCATCATGTAAAAGTTGTTCTAACATACTTTTTTCCTTATAAGGGATGTAACACCTATCCACCTAGCCTCACACAGCAAACAACTGACTGTGCATAATTAGACAAAGCCAAACAGGATAATAAAACGTACCTTTGTGGACACAGCAGCTGTCCAAATGGAAACTACTGTACAAAAAACAAGAATATAGGTAGCCAGAGAGGTAACTGCAGCCAAGTCAAGTCAGCAATACAACTAACTCAAAAAAGGGCTTTATACAATGTAGATTCAGGTAAGAGGTTCTGAGTGGCTTGTAGCCATTTTATTGCTCAAGCCAGGTGAGTCCAATCCTGATCAAGAACTGCATGCCTAGAGCTTTGCCAACCATTAGAGATTCCATGGTAGACAAAATCCAGCAATCTATAATTTTTTCCATTATATTAGTAAGGTGATAACAGGACGTCGTAACCATCCAAAGTCCCATTATATTACTTTGTTTGGGACAGAGCCATCGGTCAGGCCAGACTGGTTGCTACCTGTGACTTTCTGCACATTGCTAGAAATGGGTCTATTTAGGACTCATCTTTGATGTGATCAGATGTGACTACCCACCAGAATCTTTACCAAATGGCCAGGAAGTGCTTATGCAACATTAGCTTGAGGTGTGGATGGTTGTAATGTAGCACACCCTATACGATCTATTTCTGTGTAGGGTGTCTAACTCAAAGGTTTCTTCCCTTTGATGTGTGGGTATTCTGGCTCTTGAAAAAATGGGTTAGTTGGGAATTGTGCAGTACAGCAATTATTCAGGAGTTATAGCATTATTAGGTGTATTACATATCTTGTATTGTTTTTTAAATAATTCACAAACAGGATGCATGACTGTCATGTGACCAAAATGGGACACAAGACAAAATGCCTAAAGCAAATTCCATTTTATTCAAAAATTTGGAGATCTGGAAGCATTCTACGCCAGATTCACCCCAGTATAATTTTATTGATGTCTCCAGTGGAGAATAGTTTGCAAAGGAATAGCATATGATGATGCAAAGTAGCCACAACCCAAGTAATAATAAACGAAGTCGGCCTTCAGAGGCCAAGCACAGCCCAGAAAGTGGGCAACATTGACCTACAGGAGGCATGGCGAGGGAGTATACTGACTCAAACTCCCATCCAAAGTGCTCTAACAAAGCCCCGGGGATTTAAAGCTGATCTCAGTCAATCCCTAAAAAGGTGTGGGGGGGGGGGAAGCAGCAGAAATACCTTTTGTTCGGCATGATAGTAAATCCCACCCTCCCGTACAAGAGGCCTTATTAATTAAAGCTGCTTTTGGGATCCACGGAGGTTGAACCCAAAATTCAATAATACCACGAGATCTCAAAGCATGTCATATAGTTACATATGCAATCCTACAAATTAGTGACCTCAACACCGTGAGGTTATTTTAATCATCAACTTCAACTGTTTTACAATATAATATGATATCTATACACTCATATGATTCCAAATGTATCATCATATTACACAGTGTAGGTCAATAAAGCAGTGGTAGTCAGTCAAGTTGCAATTTTTACTATTAAGAGAATTTCCCATACAGTAGAACCTCAGATTTACAAACACCAGAGTTACGAACTGAACAGCATTTTTCTTCTGCATAGTAAAGTTTCAAAGCTGTATTAAGTCAATGTTCAGTTGTAAACTTTTGAAAGAACAACCACAACATTTTGTTCAGAGTTACGAACAACCTCCATTTTCAAGGTATTTGTAACTGAAGTTCTACTGTACTTTTGAATGGAAAGTTCTTTTATGCCCAATTCAACCATGTCCAACATAGTCTTTAACTAAGATCAAAGGTAAAGATTATTCAAAATAAAACACTTATAAACAGAATTTTTTATTTTATGAAGAGCAGAGTAAGGATGTAAAGTAACACATTAAACTTTATTTCATTTTACTAAAGAATAGATAAAATGCACATGATCTAGATCTAGTCTATGTTATATTACGCAATCAACCAGAATCCAGGGCAAAGTTCTCTTCACTCAATCCTTTTAAGAGATTTGGCCCAATCCAAGGCACGTGCATGGTATTAAAGAAATAAGAAAAGTAATGGTTTAGCTAAAAGCTGGAATAATCATCATAATTTTAATAATTGCTTAATACTGAATAATCTATGTCTTTAAAGTACTGATAATCTTTTCTCTCTTTTGTTAATGTACTTTTTCTTTTTTACACTCACAAGAAAGGCACAATTTTCATTTTGAAAATTTAGCACCTCCAGTACTTTTCATGTTCAAAACACAAATATTAACTAATTTTCTAACAATATTTTTGATAAGTCTAGTAAGCAGCATTTCTGTGATCATTTATTGACTGGACTTCATAAAACACATTCCAAATTAATATTAAAAAGAAAAGATACCTCTGATTTAATACAAATTGGTCTATCTTGAAAGCTTGTATAGCAGATGTGCTTAATACCTATGCTTATGTTCTCTTCTTGAGGTCTACCCCTTAGAAAACAGTCTCAAAATTTGTAAGTCATCAAAACTGAAGACATTTACAAAATCTGCAACTTTTGTTAAGGATGAGTGGGTTTTTATAGTTTAATCTAGCTCAAGTCACTTAGTTACAATGGCTTCCAAACTATATGGAAGTCAGCAGTTTAATTTGCTTGACTGGGACTTAAAACCAATATATCTTGATTAAACTACATTTTTTAAAAATCTAGACATCTATTTTCAATCAATCTGCTAATATTTTAACTATATTCTGCATACATGATTTTTAACCTTGTGCTTTAATATTAAATGATTAAAACCACATTTGCCATAACAAAAAGGGTAAAGCTGACCTTTATTTTATTAGCCTACAATTTGCTTCACCACTGTTTTCTTAAGCTATACGAATGGCTTATGTACCTTGACAACATCCCACAGATGGTTATGATTATGTCTAACAGGACAACGCACTCATTGAAAACTTTCACAGACGCTTACCTAATGGGATGTCACATTAAATCTGATATAGTAAGATAAAATAACTATATACCAATTATATCATAGCAAAGAAATCATTTGAAATTGACATTTGACCATTTCTAAATTAATTCTTAAAAAGAACTAGTATACTAACACATTTATGTAAAAATGAGTTTTAAAACACGTGTAAATATTACGCAGCTTTCCTCTGTCAGGAGATGTCCTTGAAAATATATATATATAGCTGTCAACATCTTGGATATAGATGCCCCTAACTACAAAACTCTGGTTAATGTCAGAATTCGATTTGACTACTTCTTGCTTCCTCTCTTAATGCTTAATGACTAATTCCTTAGAGATAGCCTTAAAAGCCCTAAAATGTTGTCCTTGGGTAGAAACTTTCACTCAGCAATCAATCGGGAACAAATTAGATGATTGTGTTGAAATGTACTGCACTGTTTAAGCTAACAAATGAATGAAGAAAGGTAGTATATCGAAACATATGCCACTACACTGAAGTTGCTAAATGGGTCTGCTGGAAGAATATTTGGTTTCCAACTAAGCTAATATGGTATAAGAAGGGACAGTGATGAAAGAATACCAAGTCATATGGAAATCCAAATATAGTGACAGACAATTATTTTACTAATTGCTAATGAATACAGTCAAGTGGCTTCAAAAAGCAAAACTTTGCTTGGACTACTTCAGGTTTTGACCTCTGCATGAGCAAATGCATTGCAAACTGAAGCCCACCAAAATTGATTAACGGCGCCAGCCAAGGCCAGCATGTAGTTGAAGCTTTTTTCCATCTATCACATGGCCCCAAGGATAGTTAAATGAACCTTAAAATGGCTACAAACAGCTCAATGACTACATAGAGTCCTGCCAATTAGAAATAATTAGGCAGTCATTTTGGTGGTAAGTCTTTTTAAGTGCATACATAATGATGCAATGATGCTTATTAGCAATCTCATATGAGCTATGCTCAAACAGCCTGAAATAATTATGCAACTATCACAAAGCTTTGCACATCTCTGTACTTCACCTTAATGCATTTAAAAATCCACTTCATTACCTCCAGTAATTAATCCTCCATTAATTGAAGGAAAAGCCCAGTTTACCGCACTTCGTTTCTAATTATCTTATAAATAGTTATGGTTCTAATTAATGTGTTCATTAAGCTGAATATCTTTCTCAAAGCCATACTCAGAGCAAAGGTTCTGCTTTTGAGAGAAAAATCCTAACTAGCCATAAGGTGAGGCCATTTTGGTTGTATTTGCTTTTATTTTAGTATATTCAACCTCCTAATTGGCATTTAAAATCTAATTTGGAAGAACTTCAAGAAGCTCATATAGGGAAAAAAAAAACAGGTAAAGGGGATTTTCCCCCCCTGCTCATATTCCAATCAAGAAGCTTAAAGCTTTAATAGGAAAACTTTTAGCATATCTTTTTTATATAGACTGGTGACAGATTTTCAGTGCAAGGTCTCCAAATTAAATTTAACTTCTATTAAAATTCAGCTTAGCCCTACACCTTACAGTGTAAGTAAAACTCTAGAAGAAAAATATAGACATGTAACAATGGTTACACAGAAAAAAATACTTTAGTTGAGTCACATACTATCTGCACAACAGACACATTTAGTACCCTTGATACAGTTACATTAGTCACTGTGGGCCTGATCCAAATCTCATTAAAGCCAAGGGGAATCTTTCTATTGGTGGGAGTTGGATCAGGCCCTATAAAATTTGTGTTTCATCCAAATTCAATGGAAGAAAAGATTTATTTCAAAACTAGATTTGTAGGTGGAGGGAGAAAAATCCTTGTAATTAAACACTTTCATAATATTTTGAAGTATGTTCTCTGCAAATCTGAATAGTCATTGAAATTGAAAAATAATTCTAATGGTTACTCTACAGAAGTATATACAAAACGTTCAAAATATTTTTGTACTCAAATTTGTGTACTAAAATCATTTAATGTATACCTCTTCCTCAAAGTTAACCATAGATTATCTTTTATTGTAAATATTTAAAATAAAGCTTTCCCCAGTTTCATTATACAAAGCAAACAGATGTTACCACTTTTTTGTTGTTGTTTTTTCAGCTGAGTATATTTAATACAAATAAAACATTTATCGTTTTGTTCAGCTAATTATTGTAACAATTTACTGTGGCAGTAACTGCCCCCTCTCCCAAGTTAATAATGAATGTATTGCTCTGCACATGACTGATGTCATCAAGCACTTTTTCTATTTCTTCCGTCCATTTATCTTTGTTCTCTCCTAATAATCTGCTTGGGTAAAATCCTGGCCTCACTGAGGTCAATGGGAGTTTTGCCATCAGCTTCAATCGGAACAGGAGTTTACCCCTTATGCACAAGATAAACCTATATTAGAATCAGATTGTGTGACCAAAATACCAATCTAATGTCACTATTCTTGCAAAAAGTCTTTTATATTTTATCCAAAACGGAGCACTGTAGACATCACAGTACTCCTCAAAGATGAGCTACAAAGCAAAAACAAAGTTCTTTCCCACTTTACTAATTTTTCATGAAGTATAAAGACTGCCTCTATTCTCCCAGATTTTTTTTTTTAAATATTCAACATATCAGATACTGATTTACTTCTTTTTGCTGTGGACTTTGACAAATCTTGGAGGATTTAAGTAGTCTGAGCTATGATCTCCCTCTTCAACACTCCCATCCTCCTCCATTAATTTGGGGCTGAGACAGCGATGCCATTAAAATTCCAGCCTTAAAATGTGATGTCATTATTTAGGTCCTCTAAAGACTTGCCAAAGTCCTCCAGCATGATGACGGGCGTCACAAGCCTAATATTAAAAAACTAAAGACAAGAAAAAACTTTTAAAAAGTTATGTCAGTCTTTATAATAAATGAACATTAATGGATTGATTTTTTTTTTTTTTTGCTTTTCAGTTCTGTCTCAGCATGATTAAGACTAACGCTCAGTATTAACTGAGAGGGAACAAAGCTACGTACTGAATTACCAACTTCCAGCTTTTTTCTTCGTGGCCTCCCACACAAATCATGCCCAATCCTGATCTTACTTAGGTTGAAATATCTGACAGCATCATATAGGTGGTTTGACTGTGGGTTAAATATTCCAAGATTGTTTCTATAACCATTTAAACATATAACATGAGGGCCCTGTTGAGTCCACTTCTCTTTTTTCAGTCTTTCACTTGGCCTTTTAGAAATCTCCAGGGACAGGTAAAAGCCCACATTAAATGACAACATTATATTGCAATACCATACCATATTGTCTTTTCTTCTGTTACACAAAAAAAAGTCTTTGATTACCAGTTCTGTATTACTGTTTCCTTATTCACAAGATGCAGTTAAAAAACAGTCTTCCTTGAGTTTATATTCATAGCATAAATGTCAATGTTACAAAATAGATATGAGATTTTATTTTATTTTTTTTAATTAGTAAACATATAAACTGGAAACTAATTGAGGGAATATTCCCTCATTTACAGCCCAGACATGAATAAATTAAAAAGATGCTCTATTGCTTTGTCTTTAAGGATACACTGTCCTGCTATATTTCAAGAAAATACAACCAAGTACTTCATGATTTAAAGTAGTATTTACTATTTATAACCAACACTTAAACCGAAATCTGTTTCCATATGGATTCCCCATCCCAACCCTTACGTGATCATACTGCACAGTAAATTTAGACATGCACACTTTGTATAGGGTCCTCATCAGTGCGTCATTGTTGATACAGATTTTTCTTTTAGAAACGGCAAAAAATTGAGAGACACAGTAGATTTACATGAACTTCGCATACAGATGTCAGGAAAAGGAAGAAAATTATGACAAAATATTAGATTTTGCTTCAAATTTGCTGATAAAAAGGGACTTATCAAATAGATTAGACCCAGAATTTAGTGCCCAAAGGAGGAAAATGGGTTTTAACAATCCAATATGAAAAGGATTGGAGTTTTTTAAATTGCATTAAATGTCTTAGCAAACATTCATTACTGATGTATACAGATGAACATAATGAAGGATTAAGAAATGAAAGGCTAGAGTTCATTTGTACTACTGTCCCCTGCTAGAGGGATTCAGATCTGCTCAACTGTGTGGCTTCGTCTCTACATCACTAATTCACTTTTAATTCAAGTGTTAGAGGCCTGTCCTTTTTGGAGCAAGAAAATCAGAGCTCTGCTCCAGCCATACCTATGAACTGTCATGCAGTAATGGTGTGCAGCATACTAACAACAAAGAAGTCTTTAAATGGCCACACATTTATTAGAACATAGTTTATACGGGAAGAGATAAAGTACAGATCCAGTAATTCTTTACATTATCACGGTTGGTTTCAGAGTAGCAGCCATGTTAGTCTGTATCCGCAAAAAGAAAAATTATCAAGGCTGTAACATTCAATATTTTCATTCCACATGTGTTGCAATACAAAGAAACACCTGCCTTCAATACACCATTAGTTCCATTAATAAAAATGTTTTTTAGATAATTTACACAATTTATACTTTAATTATACATAGTACCTTTCAGTCAGCATTCCTCATGCCCATACTAGCCCACGCCATCTCAGCATTGATTGTGAAAGCAAAGGAGGAAAAGAACATAATCCCTTCACTCAAGATCATTCAAGGTGTTACAGACTCAGAAGTGGGTATTCCCTAAAGCCAGAGGTCAGATTCGGATTATGCGAATCACTGGCTGTCTAATTAACAGTACCTTAAATTGAAGGCAGGTTGTCTTAAATGAAAGCAGATTTGCAAATTACAGAAAAAAATCATGAAATAAGATTACAGAAATGAACACATCCGGAGATACTTAAAAAGTATTGGTAGACAGGCAATTCTTCTGTTACAAAGTATGGAAACATTACCTACAGTACAACAGAAAATTCCCTTCTAGCCTAAAGATGTGTTTCTTCATTTGAAGGCGGTCTTTCAGGTCCCAATAAAGAGTGTCCACAAAATCATTCACCCTTGCCCCCTTATGCATAGTTAAATCTAAACATCAATCCATGCCTTTGGTGAAAAATAAAGAAGGCTTAATCCAGACAAACATTGGTGGCTGACTGCACAGGATCAAAGGTGCAATTTATTCATATTGGATAACATTTGTTTGTATGAATGGTCCTTTACACCTACCTGTGCCTTGCATCGGAGGCAGTCTGGAGAGAGAGCATGGGCAGGACAGCCAAACAGCAGTCTCCTGTACTATATATTGCAGAAGAGGGCTGTGCTCCAGGCCTGAACAGGCCATGCTTAGAGAAGAATTGGGATGGCCATATCACCCCATTTGGAATTGCAATGTAGCACTGGCTGCTAGTCCCGTTTATAGAGTAGAGTAGAGTAGCAGCTTCAGAAGACTTGCTCTGAAGCCCATTGTCTAAATCCCACTCTCTGCCCACAGGTTGGGAGAGGAATTCCATTCCCCTCAATCCCTTCTGAATTGCATTAACAAAGCATGAATACTCTACCTTTGCATGGAAAAAGTGAATTTATTCCACAAAAATCTATGTAAAGAAGCTAAGATGTTTAGAACCAAACTATACATCATATAGCCAGTTGTAACCACCCATCACACAACCAAACTAAAAAAAGCACTAATCTGACACATGAGAACTATTCAGAGAAAACTGACTAAGCTAAGCAGTCTGGTGTCAATGCTTAAACTAAATGAAGTGGAAGTTCTGTAGAAAAAATAGTAACTGATCATTAAAGACTAGCTCATAACACAACACAAAAAGGGGCTGAATGAAAGGTTGTAATGAGCAACCTTATCTTGGGCACCTCCTGACTCCCAAGTGAGTGTGCCACCTTTGTATTCCAAAAAAAATATGTTAAAAGAAAATTATCACACACATATACAGTGCAGAATATTTATTAGTATATCAATAACCAAAAGTGAACTACAATCATCAAAATTTCTGAATATATTTGGCAATGTATCATCCTAGTTATGTTTCCACTTTCATTGCAAACGAGCGAACAATGTGATCTCTCTAACATTCATGTGAATTAGTGAGTTTTTAATGTGTGTTTAATTATAGTCAGTTTGTAAATCCCTCTGTACAGAGACTGACACTACAATGTTTTATCAAGCTTTAGTTGTCTCCTAACAGTCTGACAGAAGATATTAATAATTTGATGCATTGTAAATATCTCCCCCATATAATCCTACTAATTCCTGCCCCTCTACATTACTTCTCATTCTCGAGTCCCTGCAGTGCTGATACCATGGCATACCAGAGGAACCAAAAGGAAGAGTAGGGAGGGCTGTGGGTAAGAGGATATTACCTGTGGATTGCGGCTTCAAGAGGGACTGTGCTGTACAGCTTGAGTTGGGGTGAAGGAAAACCTGTGTCTCACCACAGAGTCATGAGTACTTAACAGGCTCCCTTGTTGGTGCTGCCTCAACTCCCCAGCCCACTAAGACAGCAGCACTGTGGAAGGCCCGTTCATGCAATGATGCCTCAGTACCAAGGAACGAGGCTCACCATCACAACCGCTGGCCATCTGCACAATGTGCTTTTACACTCACACACACATAGGCCCCATCACAACCATACTAACCCCCTAATTCCCATTCAAGTCCTCCTCTCTCCACATCCCTACTTATCTCCCTTACTCAGCCACATCAACAGCACTGTGGGCTGGCCTGTAGGTTAGTCAGGCTACAGCGAATTAATGTTTTGGGGGATGGAGGAAGACCAGACTTTAGCAGGGATGTAAAGGCACAAGAGAGAGTCAAAGGTCTGGGTGGGAAGACCTTTGCAGACAGCATGGGGTGTGGGAAAGCTCAGTGCCTGGGCACTAAGGCAGCAGAGCATGAAGGGCTTCCTCAGTTCCCCATTTCACCAATGCAGCAGTGCCATGGGAGCCCCCTGACAAAGTAATGGTATGGTACATGCATGTACACGGCTTCCTCACTATGGCTGCCTTGGTGTGCACAAGAGCTAAGGCATCAGCACCAGGAAAACCCTTCAAACACAGATGCCTTAGCAGAAGCCACTCCTAGAGCCCTGGCAGTTTCACCCTTCCTCTATACTCCCCCTCCCCACCATGTGTGTGTGTGTCTCTCTCTCTCTCTCTCTCTCTCACACACACACACACACCCCTACCTCTTAACCCTTCATACCATGCCAATTCTGCCTGCCTCTACTTCCCAGCTCTCCTCCAGGGCCCCCAGAGTCTCCTTTCTCTGACAAAGTTCATTCCTTACTCTTCAGCCTGTCTCCTTCGCTCACCAGGAGCATGTGCAAAGCACAGCTAGAGAATCAATGAGGCAGATTGGTAGTACTTGAAATTAGAAGCCTGAGAGAATTGAGCAGTCCCATCAGATAATCCTGGCAAAAAATTAATTAGGTTACCCTAAATAAGGAAAATAACTTTTTAATTTTAAAATTTCATAGGTGACCTATTTCATGAGAGATCATTAGCTTGTGTGCATAGGGGTGAAGTTTGGAGTTAGCGAAACCAGAAGAAATGAGAGGAAACCAATAGAAAATTTAAGAAAGAAAACATTCTGAAGTGTTTTCTCAGCAGAAGTTAATGAATATTTTACCAACAAATTTTTAAAAATTTAAATTGTCCTTTGAAGAGCTATTGTCCTTTCCCTCATTTGGAAAATAGATTGAAGCCATTTGTGTGAAATAAAGGGAATTTAGTCTTGCTTTAAGCACAAA
Organism: Lepidochelys olivacea; assembly: GCF_965140295.1. Taxonomy (NCBI): domain Eukaryota; kingdom Metazoa; phylum Chordata; order Testudines; family Cheloniidae; genus Lepidochelys; species Lepidochelys olivacea. The sequence continues at coordinate 23,695,564 of NC_140419.1, forward strand.
TCCCAAAGCAACATCATCTATGGAGTTGCTACTGATGCCTCAATTATATCTGTATCAGTAAAAGTATTACAATAACGCCGACAAACACAAACTTAATATTAGGTATGAAGCAACAAATGAGAGCAACAAAGACAAAATGAGAGAAAAGAAAATGAGAAGAAGTGATGGTACAAAAATAAATTCTGAAACTGAATCCAATCATTCATTATCTTTTTTAGTTTTAAGAATAAATTATACTTTTTAAAAAGTTTTAAGTTGGCATGGGATAATATCACCATTCTAGAGATTCAAATGTATAGATAATCCCACTCCCTGGGCTAATGGAAATTAGGTATTTGAGATAAATGATTATCTTGTTATTACCTATGCATGTTTAAAACACCTGTTTTATGTTGATCTGTGGAGCCGCCTTCATAACAATTACCTAAAAGTGTACTTCCTCCCTTCATTATTAAAGATATGAGCATGATGGTGGTCAAATTACTGAAAGGGAGGGACATAAAAAAAGGTTCAAAAGGACAAAGTCATCCTAGAATGAAGTGGGTGGTACCCTGGATGCTTCAAATTAATGAAGCAACTCTCCACAAAAAAAGTCTAGTTCAATTTTTTTTTTCTGGTTTTCCAACTGCTTTCTCCAGATGAAACATCATAAAAATTCTGCAAACAAATGTCACGTTAGACATATATGAAGTTATGCTTAAACCTCATTCTTTAAATATGGCACCTGGAGTGCTGATAAAATTAAAAATACAATTAGAATCATTACTTAACAGAACTCGGCAATAAGCGAACAGCACTTATGCATTCATATGATTTAGCTTTTTTATATCAATGAAAGGCATCAAAGCAGCTGTCACTAGCAGCTATCTGGCCTTATTGATAACTTAAGAGCCCTTGGCTTTGCTTTATGAAGTTTAATTTCCCAAAGCGGTCAATTAGATCTTGGTAATATCCTCATTGGTGGATTATTGCTCAAGGATATTGTGTAAGCTTTTGATTCACCTCTTTATTGTTTCACTGCATTCACGCAAAGTTTTTTTATTTCCTTTGAGGGACTCAATGATGATAGCTAAAAAGTGTTTTGTTTTGTTTTGTTTTTTTTAAGAAAGAGACTATTAGTAATGTAACTCTAATGCAATTGCCAAGTCCAAAAGAGAAATATTACATGTTGTTAGTTTATTGATGGAAACAGAACAAAACATGGTCTGACCTTACCATCTACAAACGATGTAAGGCTCCACGAACAAGTTCAATAATGTGAATTCAACCAGCTTCTCCCCTGCCCACAGTTCTGTATTTGAAGTGGAATGTAAAATGTCCTCAAGTACTTTACTTAAATATGTATGTTTTGAAGTACCTAACCAAGCTTTGTAATCTTATATTCCATCCTCCACCTGCACAAAGACAATGTTTACTCGGGTCCCTTATTATGTGGCTCTGCATAGTTAATGATATGTGACAGTGTTAAACTATCTAGAAAGCAGAGTTTAAAAAAAATATAAAGGAGAATCTGAATGAGTAAATCACAATTTTCAAAGCACAAATCCAGCAGTTAAAGCAAGTCAAACAATAAAAAAAGAGAGGACAAGTGTTCTAAGAAATATTTAAATAAAGCAACACTGCTTGATCTTACCTAAGGCTTCTATCAGTTTCTACAAGTGGAAAGACACAATAACTACCACAAAAAAAATTAGTGCTCTTCTGTTAAATGCATGTGGCATGACCAAAATACATAATAGTGCGGTAGGTTTTAATGGCATGAATTTGGGATGACTGCATTGCTGTTTCAATGCTTTTGTTTAATGCCCCAATTCATGCCACTAAAACCTTTACCCCACATCCACTGCACATCCACCACAAACACACATAAAATGACCCAGACTGTCTGCAGACAGCAGATAGAAAGGAATGGTATAACAAAAGGCAAAACACAGTATCAACAGAGTCTGCTCAGGCTACTTGACAGTACTGCCATATAGGTCCACTAACAGAAAATGTGAATGAAAAACTTTTAAGATGCCATATAGGTCATCTTAAAAGTTTTTCATTCACATTTTCTGTTAGTGCTATCATTGCATACTTAGCTGATGGTTCAGAATCTTTACTTAAGGAAAATCAAATCATTCTCTAAAAGAAGACGTAAGTATTTGTGCATAAGACGATGGAACATTTTAATCAATGGAATCCTGAAGGGGATTTTATTTTCCAAAAAGCCTAAGATCTGTAATAAAGTGCTGTACTATTATTGGTTGCGTTGGCTATTAATAAATGTTTGAAAGAAAAGATGGGCTTGATCTTGCTCAGTCAACAGCAAGACTTCCAATGACTTCAGTGGGTGCAGGATGAAGCCCTTTACTTGTGTTTGAAGCAGTAGAGAGTTTTCAAAAGTAGTGCTTAAAACAAAACAAACACACTTTCTGGTAATTCTAGCAGTAACATCTTACTTTATGTGACTCATAATTCTGGCAATGCATTTTAAAGATTATCCTCTAAACCTAGTGCTATCTTGCATACCTGAATAGCCAGTATACTGCGTGGGTGGAGTTCTCCAGAATTTAGTATTTTTAATTCCTTGACCTTTTTCACATTGTACTTCTTTGCAAAATAAGGAGACCACATCCTTTCAGGATCCAAACATTCTAAACTAAAAAGAATTCTGACAAATCACGGTTGACCTTGAATTAATTCTAGTTTACAATGCCAGGACAGCAGAAAGTTCAATCAACATCCATCTTGTTTTTAACCTAAAAATAAATGACAATTTTCTGAAACTATCCACAGCAAGTAGTCTCCTTTCCACCTGCTTAAAACAGCATGCACTCGTTTCAACATTAAATCAGTTAAAGAGGAAAATTTGTAATCAAAGTGTAAAGTATTTTCAAATAAAAGTCCTGGGCAGAAAATATTTTTCATTGGTAATCCAGAAACACCAACATTACCAACCTTGATCATTTTTAGAAGGTCTCATCTATTAGGTACATAGATCTGTAATTGTCAAAGAACCTAAAAACTGAACTGAATTCAAAAATATTTCATGACAGCAGCTTTCAATTTCAGGTAACAGTGGAAGCCAAAAATGCTTGGCAGGCAATAAAAACCAACTCACAGATTTAAACACAATTACAGTACAGTACTCTATAATCACTGGATTGCATGAAATCAAGGAATAAGGTTTAGGATCCTTTGTTTTACTGTGTTTAAAGCCCTATGAATTCAAAGATTTAAATTAGGAGATTTGATGTATAAGAAAAACCAGTTATTTTCTATTAACCTGGAAAAACAATTGTAATAAACTCAAGACATAGGTTAATACTCCATGCACATATAAATTATACATATTTTAGTTCCTCCATCCTAGAGAAGCATAATACTCTAATAAGAACTATCCTAATATTCACCCAGCAATAATTTCAAGCTGATATTATTATTCTCATTCCCCTGAATAATATCCATACTACAGGGTCATTTTCCTTCTCATATTCAATATCATGCATGCTTGTATCAAGATTCCTTTCTTCATATCCTGTCACAGTATCAATCACTGCCTCCTGTCCACTCAATCCACTTTTGATTTATCAGCCGCCGTCTTTCTGGACTCCATAACTCGACCCAAACCATTTTAACAAGACAATGACAAATAGCACCCAGTATCACATCAACCTGTTCCACTTAGTAAACTAAGAAACAGTAACTGTGACATCTCTGCATAAGTATTCCATTCTATTCCCCAGACTTATGTATATTAATGAGGAGATGGTATTTGAAATGCTTCTTCCATATCAGCATCTAATATGATCAAATTAGGAAATGGGATGATTTATTAAATTTTGTAGAGCTGAAATATTTCTTTCTATCACTATATGTGTGGTTTCAGAAAGTGAGCTGTTGCTTTCAATTTTTCTACTGAGGATGTGCCTGCATTTCACAGACGCATTATTGTCTTTAAAAAGATTGCAAGAAGGCAAAATGTTATTAAGCAAATGCTCAGTAAAACAAACTAAATCGGTTTTAAATTTCCTAATTTAATGTAAATCATGGTTGTTTTGCTGAAATTCAGTTTGTGATCTTATTAATTCATATTTGCATCATACTATCTTGCTGTAGGACAGTTTTAAATTTATAGCATTGCTTGTCAGCCTTACTTCTTGACTCTTAAGATGCATCTGACATAAAATAAATAATTGCAATATGCACATATTTTCTTATGTTCTGAGATAAAGTAAGAAAAATCCATTTAGGATAGAAAAACATAATACCTACGCAAAATATTAAAAATAACTGAAACAGGATTTAACTTTACAATTATTTTGAGAATACTGTACTTGATGCTTCAAGTGCTTTACATGTTCAAAGCTCTGTACATCATTTATTATTAACCCTTACAAAACTCGCGTCAGAAATATTACAAAAAACATGTTATTCTGGCCATACTTTCGCTGACATGCTCATTAATTTGAGAGCACAAAGTACTCTAATGTTGTTGGAGGCTGGCGAGAGAAAAGAAAAGACTGATAATGAGCTAATGAAATACAGCTTACAGACTCTATATCACTGTTTCAAATCCAGGCCAGGTAAGTAAGAACTGAAACAGTTAACAGCTCTTCAGTCTCCAATATGAAATGAGGTTTGTGGTCTCAGTCCACTTCCCAGTGGAAAAATCACTACAATTGCTCACCCTTAAAGGTGATTCCTCCTGATCAAAGGAGAGGTACACTGGCAAATGGATGACACACAGTGGTCTAGGAAAGCTTGTGCTTTCCTTGCCACATCCCAAGCTGTATCTATTCAATGATTAAATATACTGCAGCTCTTATGTTTGTCAATGTACCACCTTTCACAAGCAATAGGTCAAAAAATAAAAGGATAGTGTGAACTTTAATGTTCTAATATAACTTCGCTGCTTGTGTCACATTTGTTCATTTTGTTGACTTTTAATCAAAACCTGAAATATCTGAAAGGGTTTTGAATCTTGTTAATGAAAAGATGAGAGATGCCTCAACTTACTGACCAAGTATTACATTTATTTTGGAACAGTTTGAGAAGCTATGTCTACCACAGAGGAGACCCAGGTTCAAGTCCTTGATATCAGTACTTAAACCACCAAACAGAGATTGTGAGCAAAATGGATACAGAACACTTATTCTAGGGATCATTAATCCTTGTGTTGCTCAGTTGTAACGTTTGATGAACAACAATAAGCCATGCTAGGGAACACATTAGTAAGCTACTATACATATGCCTTGAGTACATTTTCAGCTTCATGCCTTCAGCCACTGAAAAAGTGCATCAAAAGGTAATGCACGTTCTGGCAGTTTACTACTATTAGAATATTCAATATTTGTTTCCTCCGTTATGTCTTGTGGCAATGAGTTCCACACACTAACTGTGTGAAAATGTGTACTCCTGTTAAGAGTATTTCTTGTCTAACTTTCTTTTAAGATTTTTTTTGCTTTTTTCATATATAAAAGGTTTTCTGGACAATGTGGAACTTCCTCTCTTCTCCAGAAGCCCCGATGCCCTTTCAGCAGCAGTTTTGGTTCCAAAGCCACTTTTAACTACCATTCTACTTTTAAAAAGAAAAAAAAAAGAGTACTAAACAGGTCCTACTTCACAATATGGAGTGAGTAAAAATAACTTAATGTCTGTAACAGCTGCTATTAAAGGACAAATTAGCACTTTGGTAGTTAAGTAGTAGTTTTGAAGCTTTCACTTTTTTCTAATAGCCTTTCCCTCATCCCCAGTGGCTATGTTCAGTGCAGCCTCATTAGAGTCAAAGCTCTCTCTTATATATAGTACTACCACTCAGTCTTTTTGGCTTAATCTGTCCTTCCTGTGGAGTTTATAGCCAGGTTCCATTTGTCTTTGGTCATTGCACCATTTTTCAGTAATGTTCAATATGTCAAGGTCCTCTTCCATTTTTATTTCATTCTTTATCTGACATCCCATTACTTTTCCTGAATTTAACTCTGATCCCAACCTGCCCTTCCTCAAGTTCAACTGTAATTTCTGTCCTATCCTTTACTAGGAAATAAGTGATACTTTTGTTTTATAACACACATATCTCATGTTCTTGTTGGACTAGAGTGCTCCCCAGCACCCACTATCTTCCCTCCAGCTCCAGAATCAAACTGGAAAAAGAGTAGGTGGTGATAATCACTCAGGCTCTGCCCAGAGCACCAGCTCCACCCACAACATTACTCATGACCTGTTCACACCACATTACTTCTCCTTTCCTAACCATGACCCTCTCCATCTCATCTCTCTGTACCCTCTCCATTTCTTGGTGGAGGAGGAAGAGAAAAGCAGGGAAAAGGGAGACAATAGGGGAAAGAAGCAAGGTAGCAAAGAGGGGTCCTGGAGTCAAATCCTCTCCCTCGACTTCTGAGTAGCTGACAGCATAGGCTGTAGGAGAAGGTAATGGGAGAAAAGCCCCAGTATTCAATCCTGGCCAACAAGAGCAACAGTAATCACTACCAGATGACTCTCTCTTCTCCACTGGAAAGCTGTGCACTGGCTCCGCACTGCTGTCTCATGTTCTGCAGCAGCTGCCTGCAGTAGCTCAGGAGCAGTGGCCATTCACGGTGGCCATTCACAGCTGACATTGTGGGAAGGAGGTAAAGCAAGATGTCAGTGGACTCAGAGAGGTAACAGTACAGCAGCGGTTCTCAAACTGTAGGTCAGGACCCCAAAGTGGGTTGCAACCCCATTTTAATGGCGTCACCAGGGTTGGCTTATAGTTGCTGGGGCCCAGAACCAAAGCCAAAGCCCCACCACCCAGGACCAAAGCCAGAGGCCTTTATCCTTGGGCAGCAGGGTTAAGTTACAGGCTCCCCTCCCTGGGGCTGAAGCCCTTGGACTTTGCTTCCCCCAACCCCACATGGGGCCGTGGAGCTCAGGCTTCGGTCCCTCATTCTGGGGTGTTATTAATTTTTTGTTGTCAGAAGGGGGTCGCAGTGCAATGAAATTTGAGACCCTCTGCAATACAGAATATGGGAACATACCAGCCCAATTCAAGTCCTGCCCAGCTCTTAGTTAAGTAATTTTCCAAAAATCTTTTCAATTTCTGTGCTAGTAATCTGAGCCCATCCCTTGAAGACAAGTTAGAGGTCTTCAAGTCACCAGGGCCCGATGAAATACATCCTAGAATACTCAAAGAGCTGACTGAGGATGTATCTGAGTCATTAGTGATTATCTTAAAAAAGTCATGGAAGATGAGAAAGATTCCAGAGGACAGGAAAAGGGCAAATATAGTGCCAATCTACAAAACGGGAAATAAGGCCAACTTCAGTACCCAGAAAGATAATGGAGCAAATTAAGCAATTTGTGACAATAGTGTGATAAGTAACAGTCAGCATAGATTTGTCAAGAACAAATTGTGTCAAACCAGCCGAATAGCTTTCTTTGACAGGGTAACAGGCCTTGTGGATAGAGAGGGAAGCAGATGATCTGGTGTATCTTGACTTTAGTAAGGTTTTTGATACTATCTCACATGACCTTCTCATAAGCAAACTAGGGAAATACAACCTAGATGGAGCTCCTGTAAGGTGGGTGCATAACTGGTTGGAAAACCATTCCCAGAGAGTAGTTATCAGTGGTTCACAGTCAAGCTGGAGGGGCATCTCGAGTGGGGTCCTGCAGGGATCAGTTCTGGGTCCGGTTCTGTTCAATGTTTTCATCAGTGATTTAAATAATGGCATAGAGAGTACACTTATAAAGTTTGCAGATGATACCAAGCTGGGACAGGTTGGAAGACTGAATTAAAATTCAAAATGATTGGGACAAACTGGAGAAATGGTCTGAAGTAAACAGGATGAAATTCTAAGGACAAATGTAAAGTACTCCACTTAGGAAGGACCAATCAATGGCACACATACAAAATGGGAAATGATTGCCTAGGAATGAGTATTGCAGAAAGAGGTATTGGGGTCATAGTGGATCACAAGCTAAATATGAGTCAACAGTGTAACACTATTGCCAAAAAAAAAGCAAACATCGTTCTGGGATGTATTAGCAGAAGTGTAGTAAGCAAGACTCGAGAAGTAATCCTTCCACTCTACTCCGTTCTGATTAGGCCTCAATTGGAGTATTGTGTTCAGTTCTGGGCACCACATTTTAGGAAAGATGTGGATATATTGGAGAAAGTCTAGAGAAGAGCAACAAAAATAACTGAAGGTCTAGAAAACATGACCTATGGGGGAAGATTGAAAAAATTGGGTTTGTTTAGTCTGGAGAAGAGAAGACTAAGGGGGGAAACATAATAAGTTTTCAAGTACGTAAAAGATTGTTATAAGGAGGAGGGAGAAAAATTGTTCTTCTTAACCTCTGAGGATAGGACAAGAAACAATGGGCTTAAATAGCAGCAAGATCAGTTTAGGTTGGACATTAGAAAAACTTCCTAACTCTCAAGGTGGTTAATCACTAGAATAAATTGCCTAGGGAGGTTGTAGAATCTCCATCATTGGAGATTTTTTAGGAGCAGGTTAGACAAACACAGGTCAGATATAGCCTAAATAATACTTAGTCCTGCCATGAGTGCAGGGGACTGGACTAGAACTAGATGACCTCTCAATGTCCCATCCAGTCCTACAATTCTATGATCTAGTCCTCATCCTTTTCCCAAAAAAATCCTTAATACCTACAAAATGTAAATACTTCCTCTTTACACCATCTTCTCCTGTGCATTGAGACCCTGAAGTTCTCTGTCAAAATAGGAAAATAAAGTAGTCATGAAAGCTCAGGTTTGACTCCTGGTGTATAGTGACTGGATTACACAATTTTACCAAATTTCAGCAACACCTGTATGAAGCTGGAGAAACTTAATACTGACATGATCAAAAAAAATAAAATTAGAGGTGAACTCTATGGGTAATATTTTCCATTAAAAAAACCTCATAAAATCCTCTGCACTTCATTAGATTACATTCATTTCTCACAGTGCTCAGTTATTGTGTCTATCTCCCTTTCAAGAACTCACATGGAGGATAACAAAATAGCATGGAAAGATGTTCCTTCCTCAAGTGCTCAAAAGTGGTACCCACACTCAAAGTATGAAAAATTTGAGAGAGAAGAGGCTATGCAGGATAAACCTTTCAAGAAACAAAGCAAAAAGGTTACATGTATTTCATGAGCCTAGTTGCTCTCTTATTCAACAAAAAATAGGGTTTGTTACAGCAAGTGTCATCACATGATGCTTATATGGTACTATAAAGCAAACAGGTCACCTTATGAACATAGCTTGTCATGAGAATGTACGTACTTATTAATGGAGACAGAGAAGTCTAATATTCTGAATCAGATGTGATTTAATACACACACACACTCCCCACCCAACCCCCTTTCTAAACTCACTCGGGCCCCACATTGCAACAACTTGCTCCAGGAATAAGATGGGGTGTGAGTGTGACTCTTACCAGAACTGCTCCAAGTGTTAGTTAGGAACATGGGAGGTAGAGAGGGAAGTCATCTAAAAAACACAAAGAGCAATACACAGTGCTGGGCGAGCTGCCTCTTCAGACTCCCAACCCAGAAAACTAAAGACATTTTAACTCCAGTCCTCCATGTTCCACTACCAGGACATCAACAGACATGCCTACAAGAGTTATTTTTAAGCTAATAGCAACTGTCTTTGTGCACCTTTTGTTACTGCTATAAAAACTCACCAGATGGCAGTTAGCTCTGTTTTGCTGAGAAATCCTATGCATAAATTCATCTTAGAATACAAGATGCTTATATAACCAGAAGGTTCTCTCTTTTATTGAAGCCTTCAACACATTTCTGATGTCAGCTTCTAATGTTCTTTGGTTATGATTTGCCAACTTCGCTCCTCACCTTTGCAGAATCCTTGCTCTCCTTCTTCCACTCACAACTCCACACTTTGTTCCAAGTGTGGGAAGTGGTGCAGACAGCCTCTATATACCTACAAGAAACTGATAAGGTGTACTAAACAACTGCTCAATCACTTTGCTTTTGCATTGATCCCTTCTTCCACACTCCTTATTCAGTTTATTTCGATTGTAAAATCAGGTTCCTTATCTGACATCAAAACCACCACATGCATCACAGGCTCTCTATAAATAAATATTCACTTTAGCCTTCAGCATCTAGTTTTTGAATCAGATGTAAAATATACATTGACTCATGAACAAAAGTTAATGACAGCCAGCTTTGGAATTATGGTAGCTGTACGAGATACTCACAGAGGAGTCTTATTCAGCAATGACCTCAGAACTACAAATCCCTAAGCCACTGGACTTCAGGTGCACTAGACAGATTTTGAGATGGGAAAGTAGCATTGGGGTATGAAATATGTTGCATTGTTATAACTACCATTAGCACCAATGAATAAGGAAGACTTAACAGAACTCTGGTGCTACTAGCAGCTTTCTAGTCACAAAAAAATCACAGAATAGCAGCAGCTGCAGAAAGGCACTGGTGACAGAAAAAGAGAGGAGTGGGGAAAGAAAAAAGCTATCAGAAAGGAATAAAAAGAGGTGCAAATCCCTGGTATGTCTCTACTGTTAGCAGTTTCTAATTTCTTTTTTAAAAAATGTTAGAAAATTCTACTACTCACCTTACCATTAATATACTGTATGATTGTTCATCATTTAGCTAATTTGAGCACCTCTTAACTGAAACAGAACTTGGCTGATTATTTTAAATAACTGTTATAACTTTGAAACAGAGGAAATCCAGAGTACAAAATCCAGAATGAGAAAATAACTTTACTGTGTAATTAGAAGGCCAGATCCTGCAGTCCTCCAACTCAGCCAGAGAACATAAGAGGAGACCCATGGATGTACATATGCATTCAAACTCCACAAGCTATTATTGGGGATTGAACCTGAATCTTTAAGCACCAAGAGCACAACCCCCATTACCACCAGAGCATAACTCCATTAGCAGTAAGTAGCAAGCTACTCATGATCACAGCCCAGACCCTAAATGATCCTACACTGTATTATATATAGTATACACCAAATTTCACAAGGAAAAAACAAAAAAGCTAAGTTAAAACACTTCCCCAAAATTAAGTTTATAATGGAAATGCCAGCAGATTCTGCTTTAAAGCTGTTGTGTAACTATTTTAAAAAATTAAGTGCTGAATGCCCCCAAATAAAGTAGGTACAAAGAGGCAAGCACTGTAACGGATTCTAAATATAACCTTCTGTTCATTTCAAACACCCCAATAAAATCAGACCACACAGCTCTTATCATAGCAGAGTCTAGCTATCTGGGTCAAGTCAATTATGTTTTTGAATAATCTTGCAAAGTTTTACAAGGTTCTGTATGTTTTTTGCTATTTTATTTAGAATATACTTTTAATCCTTGCAAGGAAAAACAAAAAAACAAAAAAAAACAGTAATTGACATAACTCCTCCCCAGAAATGAGCCTAATCCATTTAATGGTAGCTGTAACATCACAGTATGGTGCATACTAGGAAATCAGAGGGGAGCAGCAAGTGTGACCTCATGAGCTTTACTTGTAAGTGTTCAGTGTGCTAAATGCCCTTGTCCCTTTGCAGTTTAGGATACTTCTTGTACCTATTTACTTAAAAAAATGCTTGAGATTAGTAATTAAAAGTGAACTACTGTACACCAATGCTTCCATAATTATGTAAAATTTATACTGTTGTAAACACCATACATTTCATAAATAAGTAACATTTTGTACCATGGGACTAACTACCAAAAGCTCAAATAATTTAGTCTATTAGTCTTACTTTGAGTATTTAAATATTACCTGGTATTTATATTTAATTACACTAAAACCCTCAACTCTGTAAATTACTGTGTAGCTCCTTTATTCCCTAAAATTCAGTATCTGGTTTACTAAATATACTTTCATTTGCACCTTATGCTTTTGCCATTTAATTATTTTACACCCAATTTTTTGTAAACTTAGAGCCAAATCAGCAAACATTTATGCAAAAGTATTCCCATTGAGTTCAACAGCTGCTATTGTGATTGCATGGTTATTGTCAAGGTCCATTTGGAGAACCAATCAAGCTGCTTAAATAACCAAAATGTTCCTACACATGTTCCAAAGAAACAAGTATCCAGACAACAGTTATAATGCACGTACGAACAATGATGGTGAAAGAAATTTAGAAAACAATTCTCCTAATCAGGTATATTTAAAAGTAAAACATCACTTAGAATCACAGAATATCAGGGTTGGAAGGGACCCCAGAAGGTCATCTAGTCCAACCCCCTGCTCGAAGCAGGACCAATTCCCAGTTAAATCATCCCAGCCAGGGCTTTGTCAAGCCTGACCTTAAAAACCTCTAAGGAAGGAGATTCTACCACCTCCCTAGGTAACGCATTCCAGTGTTTCACCACCCTCATAGTGAAAATTAATACACTTAAATGAACATCACTTGAATAAACATCACTTTATTCAAAAATTCAGAATTGGATGCCTCACCTGTCTGGTAGTTATCATTCAGTAACAGGACATAGGCCCGTAAATTCAATAGAGAGTGACTAAAACAATGACGTTGATAGCCATTGATAATAAACATATTTTTCAGAGGATACACATTGAAATAAGAGTACGAAACTTATTTTTTTAAAGTTAACAAAAAAAATTAAAACATGCTATAATACTCTTTGAAACCTTCTACTTCTAGAGTTAACACACGGATATGCTTTTAGAACATAGTCAGCTTTTTAATAACAACTCTGCTTGTTATTATCAAAAACACCTATTAGTCACAAACAGATTTACCAAAAAAGCTATAGCTTTCCACACCACATATGTCTGCAAATCTTAGTTCTATATACATCTGAACATGAAACATCAGAAATTTGCATAGTCTATAAACACTCTCTTTTTGAGTGGACCATGGATGGGAGAGAAAAGAAGAGCAATTAGGGCTGGTCTATGACAAGCCAATAATACACAGAGACCTCACATAAAGCCACTATTTACCTGGTTCAGGAATACAGAAAACCACCCATCTGTGGACAGGCAAGGAATTTTCAGATTGTTCCAGTTAAGCCAGTCTAAGGCTCTTTTTAGCTGTCCTTTGCATCTGACCAGCCAAATGCACAGTATGTACTTCATCTTCTCATCTAAGGCCATGTCTACACTTACCGGGGATAGACGCTGCTGTGATCGATGCAGCAGGGGGTCAACGACCCGCTAAATCAACCGCAGAGCACTCTCCAGTCAACTCCAGTACTCCACCAAAATGAGAGCAGCGCAGTGTACATGCTGCAGTAAGTCGACCTAAGCTACATCGATTCACGTAGCTGGAGTAGCATAACTTAGGTCGACTTACCCCGGTAGTGTAGACAAGGCCTAAGTGTTCCCCAATTTGAATTTTTAAGTTACAGGGAATTTGAAATGACATGCCAGTTTGATGGCTAGCATATCCCAAACTCCATAGCTCTCTGGACACTAAGGATACCCGGGAGAGTCCAACAGACATAACCACTACACACATGGCTTGTATAAGATATAACCACTGGAGAGTAAGCTAATTTCACATGGTGAGACGGGAGAAAGACCAGAAATGGAATTCTGCAGTCCCAGAGAAAAAACTGTCAATTAATAAGAATAAGGCTCTATTTATAATACTGCAGAGAGCCCTTTTGGAAGAAAAGCTCTCTCAAACCAAAAGAATTTCCCCTTTTATTTGAAGTTTTCAAAAAAGCAATCTTCATCTTTACTGACATTGATTTTAGAAGGTTCCTTCCTTCTGTCTTAAAGGTTTGGTTTCTCTAAAATGTTTTATATTGCATTTCACAGGCTATTGGTACTCCAGGATGATGTTTTTAGAAGCTTAATTTGACAAAAAACACTGAATTTTGAAAAGAAATTATATGACAAACTGATTAAATAATTCTCATTTTAATTTTTTTAAAATTTTTCAAGAAAAAGCACAACTATATTAACTTAAAAGGCCTTTATCTTATGTCTACAGTTTTAAAAAAATGGCCAAGGCAGCATATATTCAAAGAGCAGATAGCTATCATCTAGCTTCCAGCACTGATTTAACAACTACTTAGAATTCTCTCTCTATGACATACTATAGCTTAATTAGAATTTAGTTAAAATCTATGGTTATTTATCAAAATAGGTTTTTAGAATTTTTCATTTGAAATCTAAAATATTAATTTGCTTTTAGAACATTTGAAACAATCAGCAACAAATCATTTAATACTTTAAAAGGAATCTATGGTAACATAGTATGTCTTAGTAAAAGTACGGGGGAAATCGATTAAAAAACTGAAAACATGACTATTTGATTATTACTTTTTCCTGGGGAGAAGTAAGGCAGGAGAAAATGAAAACAATCATACCTTCTTGTTCTACTCTTTGATCTTGATCTCTGAGACCTATAGGATTTTCCTCGGCCCCTTGATCGACTACGACTGCGTTTTCTTTTGGATCCATATGAAGAGCTACTGCTGGATCGATGTCTGCGTCTGAAATAACAATGTGTTATTAGCACACTCCTGCTTTTAAAAAACACCTATCAATGTTAGTTTAAAAGGGACATTCAAATAATCTATTATTCATTTTTATTACAACAGCACCTAGAGGCCCCAGCTGAGATCAGGGTCCCATTGTGCTAGGCACGGTACATACAAATAGTAAAGAGACAGTTCTTTCCTCACAGACCTTACACTCTAAGTATGCAAGACAGACAAAAGAGCGGAAGGACAGGTGAAGTGACGTGCCCAAGGTCATGCAACTAGTCAATGGCAAAGCCAGGAACAGAACATAGTCCAAAGCCCAATTTACTGGATTGTGCCTCTCTGTATAAATATAAAGTTAAACACACATTTAGGACTACATCCCATAGCAAGATATATGTAGGTCTAAGGATCAACTGCATGGAATATGTTGCAGGATCGGAGACTAAGGTTGCAATGGTAAAAATAAAATTCAGGACATATAAAGTTATGTTTGCCACAACCACACTGCACATAGTTTTTCAGCCACATTGCCTTTCTGCAGTATTTTCTATCTTGTTCTTGTTATATGCATAACTTAATATATTTATGTTATCTTAACTTTTGTAACGGGTAACCTTAATTTGCATTTATGTATGCTTTTTGAATTTACATTTCCTGATAATATTATTGGGCAATTTAAAGTATCATTTCTATCATCACAGTTAGAACTTGAAGTTTCCTCCATAATGAGGTGAATGGAGTAGAGAAGGATGGCATTCACTTCAGTTATTTATTTCAGTTTATAAAAATGTATCTTTCCAATAATGTATGTACATGTTTAACACATGGGAAAACTCTTAGAAAAAAGCAATAATAAATAGAAACTACCCCCATAACAAGGATCCTCACAAATTCCACATTTCAGAACATAAAACTCTTACAAACTCCACCAAAATGCTCATCCTTCCCAATCCAAATCCTGGGAGAAGAGGTGAGACTTGTTCTGGAGACTGCATAAGGGAAACAAATGTCAGAGTAGAGAACCCCTCATTCAGATGACCCTCCACCTCACAATTAACCTAGTGACTGTTATGCCCCTCAGTTGAGCTACCATATTCTGCACTAGTTGATATGCGAGTAGTATTAATATGTAGCCCATATAGAAGCATTGCTATAATCCATTCTCTAGATGACAGAAACATGTATCACTGTGGACGTGCACCTTTCCAAAAGAAGAAAGGTTACTTCCTGTCCAAGTGTGGATACTAAAAAACAAACACCACACCTTGTACCTGGAAATTGAGAAGCAAGTGAATAGGGATTCGATTTTGTCACAGTAAAATTATGCATAATTTACAGCACAGTCACAATAAAAAACAGATACTTTTGTGTTATGGTCACTGCAACCTTCTGGACGCAACTGCTGTGCGTTAAGAATTCAATGTCATCCTCTTAAAAACAGGATTAGATCAAAGCGAACAAACTATTAATCCAGTGATTCTCAAACTGTGGGTCAGGACCCCAAAGTGGGTCGCAACCCTATTTTACGGGGGTCACCAGGTCTGGCTTAGACTTGCTTGGGCCCCGGACCAAAACCCAAGCCCAAGGGCTTCAGCCCTGGGCAGCAGGGCTAAGTTTACAGGTCCCCTGCCTGGGGCTATAACCCTTGGGCTTCAGCTTTGGCACCCCAGCCAAGGGCAGTGGGGCTTTGTTTTCCGCTCCTGGGGTTCTGAAGTAATTTTTGTTATCAGAAGGGGGTCGCGGTGCAATGAAGTTTGAGAACCCCGCATTAATCAGTGCTCAAATTGTGGTGGGATATGAGAGGGCCTCTCCCTCATCTGTTCCTCCTTCCACTTTGACTCATCCACCCCACCCCGCTGACCCTTCTCCCCAGTGCAGAACTCCTAGATGGGACAGGGCTGGGTCTTCGCCCCTCACTCATGTCCCAAATCCCTTGTGGTGACAGCTCCTGTTATCTACCTCCTTTCCCACTGGTAGATCCCCAAGTCCTCAATCCCCATTCCTGCAGTCTTTGACTCATCTCTTGTCCTAGCCCTTCACTGCGGCCTGTTGCCCAGGCTCAACATTTCACTGATGGATCTCAGGCTCCGAGGTGCTTCTCTGGGGAAAAGTCTCTTCATCCAGTTGCTTGGTGGAGACTGGTTCAAACCACCCATGGGAGATCCCAACCTGACCATTCCTCATCTGGTGACAGGGTGGGGAGAGAGACTGGGCAAGCTCAGAGGAGAGTGGGCTGTGGGAGGTCAAGAACCAGGGAACCTACAAGGGGGAAGGAAGACTGAGAACAGCAACGGTCACCACATGGGACCCGGGGATGAGGAAGGCAAAGACCCAACCCTGCCCCATCTAGGAACTCTACACTGGGGAGAGGAGTGTGGGGGATGAGTTATAATGGAAGGAGGGGACAGAGAGGGGTTTGACACAGGGGTAGACATGAGTGGAGCAGGGGAGCTCTGAGCTATTGAACAGCTTAAAAGCAGGGTGAAAAGTAGACATGGTGTAAGCAGTAACGGCAGGTAGAAGAGATGCTGTTGTGGGTGCAAAATGGGAGTTAGGAGTAAGGGAGGAGACAGGAGCAGAAGGTGGGGGTTAACTGATAAGGGAAGAGGCGGCAATTAGTGTTAGGGGAGGATACATAGCAGAAGGCAAGGAGTAAGGTAGGGGAGGAGATAACTGATCAAAGCAAAGTAATGAACTGCTCATGTACATCCTACTGTCACTCATTAACAGTTTGTTCGTTTGCTTTGATCAGCTGCCACATATTAACAGTTTGTTCGTTCACTTTGATCTAGTCCCATTACAAAGAAGATTATATCAAAGCGAACGAACAAACTGTTAATGCACCGCAGCAGGGCCCATATAAATGGTTCTGTACAGTGGTGAGCTTTTACAATGGAGCTGAAATAAATGGCAAAATTCACAGGTTCTCTGACGAGCTGTGACCACGGTGACAGAATTACATCCCTACAAATAAGAAACCAAATGGATCCATAAACAAGGGCAGACTACCTCCATACGAACAGCTAACATCACCACTGTTTCTTCCAGTCCCTTCTCCTAATTTATCCACATAACCACAATCTTTTCTGGTTGAGTTACAGTCAGCTGACCTTCATCCAAGCCCAAAACCCAGCAAGACATTGTGTCAACCAATCAACTACAAACAGCTGGATCCAATGAAATACAAACATGTAGAGCTGTGTGTGTTCTCTGCCTACTGGAGACATCACAACCCATATTACCTCAACCTCTTTTTCCCCTCAATGACCACACATCGGCTTAAAAGAAGCGAGCACAAGAAGAGAATCTTGGTAATATACAAGGGTATTTACAGAGCACCTATCAGGATAACCATTTATTACTGCACAAAAATTAAAAAACATAGCAAAGACTGCTTAGTGGGCAGTCAGCAGAGATTTTAAATTAGAGTTAGTCCTATTTGAAGAGCTGTTGCTTTTGAACATGCTATTTAGTTTCCTTCCATCCTGGTTCTCTGAATAATGCTACGGTGAAGGTGTGTCTTGCATAACTATCAACTTCTACCTGTACTTCATCAACTTCTATCCTCTGCTTTTTACTAGCATACAGAGTATCTCCTTTAATAAATCCTCCTCTAATGGATAATGTCTGTCGGAATGTGCTTCCATGCAGCTGTCAACTTCCCCCAGCCCTTAGTTTAAGAACTCCTCTACAATCTTTTTAATTTTACATGCCAGCAATCTGGTTCTGTTTTGGTTCAGGTAGAGCCCATCCTTCTTGTATAGGCTCCTCCTTTCCCAAAAGGTTCCTCAGTTCTTAATAAACCTAAATCCTTCCTCCCAACACTATTGTCTAATCCATGCACAGAGACCCTGCAGCTCTGCCTGTCTAACTGGCCACGTACATGGAACTGAAAGCACTTCAGAGAACACTACCATCCAGGACTTTAATCTCTTACCTAACAGCCTACATTTGGCCTCCAGGAACTCTCTCCAACCTTTCCTACTTCTCTTACTGACTGCTGCTATTCGATTTTTAAGGGTCATGCTTGATTCATCCCTGACCCTGAGGTGTAATACCATCTTAACGGTCAGGTGCAAATGCCCTAAACAGAAAGTGAGGCAAAAGTGATAGCTAGATCCTCAAAGCAAACGCTTTGGTCTTTTCTGGATTCAATTTAAGTATGCTGGTCTTCATCCAGACTCCAGTCTCCCTCAAGCTCTGTTTTATCTGTGAGATATCCGTGTCTGCACTAGACGAAAGAGATTCATAAAGCTGCATCTCATCAGCATATTTTTGGCATCGAAGCTCATGTCATCTTACTATGTCCCCTAAGGGCTCTATGCAGATGCTAAGCAGGAGCAGAAAAAAGAACTAGGCCTAAAGGATTCCACATATCTAGGCTTATGGGGAAATACAGGACTTCCCCATCATGACTTATCACTGATTAGAAAAGAATAAAACTAGGAAAGTGCACTTGTTTACTCATGTCATAAAATGTTAAGTGATTCAGCAGCAACTTCTGATCAATTACGTCAAATGTAGCAGTACAAGTTGAGTATTCTTCGACTAGTCTCACCTTCATCATCTAAAACCGGGCTTCATTGGTGCAACAAGCACAATCTTGTTTTCCCTGCCCATCTTAAACCAGATTAAGAGGCATCCAGGATTTCTGAAGAGATTAGGTGCTGCTGGAGGGATAGCTCAGTGGTTTGAGCATTGGCCTGCTAAACCCAGGGTTGCGAGTTCAATCCTTGAGGGGGCCATTTAGGGATCTGGGGCAAAAATTGGGGATTGGTCCTGCTTTGAGCAGGGGGTTGGACTAGATGACCTCCTGAGGTTCCTTCCAACCCTGATATTCTATGATTCGATACCACCTTCTTGGTCATCATGCCCAGCAAGGAGAGGTTTTACAGCTAGCAGAGGTATTGGCATGAAGTATTTGTTTCTTGAGGACAGACTAAACTATTGAATGTTTTCCCCACATCACAAAAGGATAAAAATTATAGTGGAAAACTACCCTTTAAAATAAGTGTAAATATTAATTGTAAAACTCATCTCAAACCTTGCCATTTAAAAAGTCTACTCTCCTCCCATCACACTCTTGGCTGGTTACCGTCACTTTGTTTTAAGCTAGCAGCACAAAGACACATAGTTGTGTCTGACTAGCTGAATGAAATTACTTACGTTGAAGTCAGTGCATAAAATATTAGACCTCTCAAAAAAAAAAAATCCAAATTGAGAGTTTAAAATTCTGATGGGGTCTGATGGCAGGTGTTTGTTTAAACAGAAAAGTTACTTTTAAACTTACATTCACAGCAGTAATGTTTGTAACTAAGTGGAAAAAGAACAGTATCATGCAAGACTCAGATAATTTTGCTAGGAAAGCCCAAAACAGATGTTTGACAGATTTTGCATGCCAATTACCCAGAACATGCACTGTATTCAAATATTCTTAGTCTTCCTACATAACTGACGGTGCCCCACTTACAGACAAAATTAACGCTGAGTAAAGTATTATAAATTCACCTTTTTTCATAAGAATGTGAACGGGACTGGAGATCTCGAGACCGTGATCTTGACCTTGACTTCCTTCCCGATTTCTTACGGCTGTATGTTCTACTGTCTGAAGAACTACTTGAAGATGAACGTCTACGGTGTTTCTTTTTTCTTTTGTTTCTGTTTTCTTCTTCTGTATCTGATGAACGACGTCCCATTTTTACAAGCTATTTAAAAACAGCAAAAAAGTTATAAAATTTAGGATTGCAGCGTGCATTTATTTTTATAAGTGCTAGATAGATGCCTGTAAGTAATACTGTAGCTTACACAAGTTACTACGTGGTGGTGGAGGGCAGCGGAAGAAGGGAAAAAACCTACCTTTTTAAGTTCCTAGTTGCCTAGCCATTTTGCACAACAGAGATCAGCAGCCTTATGTTTGTAAATCAACACATTAAAATGAGTTATTTTATCAGCATTTTAGATTTAAAAAATATTATGGTATTAAATTTGTTACAAACTGCGAAGTACCTTTACAAGCCAATTAATCCCAGTCAAAAAGTTCTGGTAAAAACTGGCTTCTACACCAGACTGTTGCATTTTATCTTTAATATGTTTCTAGTCATTTTTTGTCTTACTCTAATACTAGTTTTTCAGTACCCACTTTAAGGTAAAAGGTGTTAGGATATATACATGTACATCTCTAAACCAGAGACCTTGTTTGAAGAACATTCTTAGCTAATACTGTACTATTGTTTACTTGTTTAATTTACAATTCTGCAAAGGAGGATATAGTAATGCAACTTTATGGTCTGAATAATGCTAACCTATCAATTTCTAGCAATGTAATTACTTTCTGTTGTTCATTTAAGTATTTGTTGACTGTGTATTCTTCAAGTCACTAGCACTCCTATTGTCATAATGAAAAGTATACACAAGATAAAGTTCCTCTGGAAATTATAAGTTATATTATCATAGGATGAAAGCTCTTTTATAGTTAGGCTGATTGAGGTGTTCACTTCAAAACCACACAATTTTAAATGGTTTTACTTCAAAACCAGATCTATAAATATTAAACTTTAGACATGTTTCTTGATCCCCAAGGTGTTTACTTGGATAAAGTTTCACATTTATACATTTGGATAAGGCTGTAAAAAAAAAAACTGCCATTCATTTAACTGCTGGGGAGACCATCTTTTCTTAGTTTGGAACTCATAAGAAATCCATTTTTATTGCTATCACTTCATAATTAAAGAAATATTATGCCTATAGAATTTTTCAGGCTGTAAAAATGGACAATGCTTTAAATCCTTTTTTGTTCCAGTATCACCATTCCCACCCACCCAAGATACTAAGATATCCCTCCTCAGACTACTGGCACTTAACATGAGGCCTTCGTCCCAAAAATGAGCAATTATTTGGGGGCTCTCTGGCTACATCTACATTAGGAAATTGGGACCCATAATTCTCCATTAATAGCACTGGTGTAAGTTGTAGAGTAGAAAGGGCTGAAGCATTTTTAATCACAATATCATCTAACCTTAACCAATAGTGAAGAATTACAGGTCCTAATTTTCCTAGTATTGCCCTTTGAATTCCACTAGTCTTTTCCTGGCCCCCAGCCTTTGCCCCTCCCCACTCCTTTCAATCACCTAAAGGGCAGAACCCAGTCTGCAGTAAAGGAGCAGAAAAATGGAACCAAAGAGAACTTCTCGATTATGGTCATTTAAAGTAGTGCTTCCCAAACCATGAGTTGTGGCTCCTGGGGGAAGCCACAAGTGTTTGGGAACAAAAACTGAATCAATATGCTGGTTTGGGAGTTTCTGCACCCCTAATTAAGAGACTATTAAACTAGGTTTAAAAATCACCTGTGTCTCTTATCTATGACTTTGCATCTTATGCTGCTGCTGCCTGGACAAGAAACCTCTCTGTACCCTCTGCTCCTGCAGGGGACCTTCAGCCAAGAGACTTCGCACTGGAGAAAGCATTTGTCAGGAAGTCTCTCAGCTGAAAGCCCTCTGCTGGAGGAGAAGGCAAAGAGAGGCTCCCAGTGCAGGTGGTGGCAGCGGCAGCGGCACTAGCAGATAGGGAAAGGGGGCTGACGGAGACACAGATATGTGTCAGCATTATAACTGAATGATTATCAAGTTCTAAACTACATGTAGCAAACCTTCGCCTGAAGATCATAGAATCATAGAAATCTAGGGCTGGAAGGTAACCAAGAGATCAGTTAGTCCAGCCCCCTGTAATGACCCATGATCAAGTATACCTAGACTATCCCTGAATGTTGTTTGTCTAGCCTGTTCTTAAAAACCTCCGAGAATGGGATTCCACAACCTCCCTTGGAAACTAGTTCCAGGGTTTAACTACCCTATAGTTAGAAATGTTTTACTTATATCTAACCTAAATTTCCCTTGCTGCAGATTAAGCCAATTATTTCTTGTCCTACTTTCAGTGGATGTAGAAAACAGTTGGTTACTGTCCTCTTTATAATAGCCTTTAACATATTTGAAGACTTATCAGGTCCCCCTCCATCTTCTTTTCCCAAGACTAAGCACGCCCAGTTCATTTAGCCTTTCCTCACAAGACAGATTTTCTAGAGATTTGAATCATTTGTGTTGCTCTTCTCTGGACCCTCTCCAATTGGTCTCCATCTTTCTTTAAAAGTGCGGTGCCCAGAATAGAAAATACTACTCCCCAGCTGAGGCCTCACCAGTACCAAACAGAGTAGGACAAATGTATCCTGGGTCTTACACACAACACTCCTGTTAATACACCACAGAATGATATTGCCTTTTCATGTTCAATTTGTAATCCACCAAAAAAAACCACCTCCTTTTCTGCAGTGCTAATGACTAGCCAGTCACTCCTCATTTTGTAGCTATGCATTTAATTTTCCCCTTCCTAAGTGTAGTACCTTGGACTTCTCTTTATTGAATTTCATGTTGTTGATTTCAGACCAATTCCCCAGTTTGTCATGGTCACTATGAATTCCAATCTTGTCCTTCAAAGTGCTAGGAACCCCTCCCAACTTGGTGTCATCCACAGGTTTTATAACCTTGCTCTCCACTCTACTGTCCAGGTCATTAATGAAAATATTGACTAGTACCAAACTCATGAAACACCCTTCCAGGACCCCACTACATACATGTCCCTCTCCTACTCCCCCCCCCACCCCCAAGTTTGACAGGAAACCATTGATGACTACTCTTACTACAGTCTTTCAATTGGTTTTCAACCACCTTATAGTAACTTCATGTAGGCCATATTCCCTAGTTTGCTTACGAGAATGTCATGTGGGTCCTTGTCAAAAACCTTACTAAAATCAAGAGTGTCACATCTACTGCTTCCCCCCATCCACTAGGCCAATTACTCTGTCAAAGAAGGAAATTAGGTTGGTGTGGCATGATTTATTCTTAACAGATCCACATTGGCTACTACTTATCTTATACTAGAAGATTATTTTAATAAAGTTAAACAGAAAAGTAGACAATACGATAGTTACAATTTGTTTGTATTTTCAGGTCTCGATATTACTGCAGAAAGTCCTCAGCCACAGCGTGTCTGTGTTAGTAAATAAAACTATGAGAACAGGGAAACTGCAGAGGTGTTTAGAAACCAAATGCCAGAATTTGTAAATAAGAGCTGCAATGTCTTCCTTTGGAAACAATAGGAAAACCAAAAAAAAACCCAGGTGTAACAAAGCAACTATTCTTCAAAAAGCCTTTGAAAGCATCTTACATGGTGGCCATGCAAGTTGTAAAATGCAGACAAGCACATACCATTGGCAATATCCTTCTACTTCCAATAGCAATAGATATGGGTAGAATTGTGATTGAGAAACAAGCAGCGGTGGCAATGAAAGCCATTCCTGTCTCAAATAATACCATCCATTGATGTACTGATGATCTTGCAGAAAATGTCCAGGATCAGTTGACAGAGCAAGTTAAGAGTCTGGATTCATCAAGCTGCTGTGCCAAATACTTAAATATAGCCAACAGGGCTCAGATTCTGTGTCATATGAGATTTATCAGAACAGTTACAATAGTTAAAGAACTTTTATTTTGCAAAGAAATCCCAACCCAAGCTGGTGAGAAAATAATCAAGATCCTTGATAACGTCATAGTGGATGAAGGTCTTAACCAGACTACGTGTACAGGGCTATGCACAGACGCGGCGAAAGCAGCCATGACCAGAAAGAACAGTGGGGTTGCAGCACAAGCAAGCAGTGCTTAATTTGTGCGAGGGCTTGCCAGGGCTGAACCCCAGCACTTCTAGACTTGGCAATTCATAGCCCCAGCATCTCTTCCTGCATCAGTTACACGTCACTCAGCTGCCAGAGGAACAGCCAGAGCCCTGGCATCTCTTTCATTACAAATTAAGTACTGAGCACAAGTAAATAAAGTGGCACCTGCTAAAATTTGGACACACTACATGATTCATCACAAACATGCAACCTAAAGTATATTAGGCCCTCAACGTTATTATTAAAATGGTTAATTTCATAAAATCCCAAACAGTAAACACATTTACCTTCTATTTCACAGTAAAGTCAGATGCACTGTACCACTTTTCCACATGACAACTATCTTTGAATGGTGTGATGCAATCCAAATTTTCCTCCTTGGGAAAACAGACCTTGCAGACTACATGCATAATGTGGACTTCTTGCCTACATTAGTTTACAGGGTGGATGTATTTGACAAATGGTATGTACTAAACCTACCACACCAAGGTAAGAATATAAATATACTAGATATGCAAGAAAAAAAATGGAGATTCATGAAACAGCTTTGCCTTTGAAGAGCCCACAATGAAAAGGGACCTGCCAAGATGTTTCCCACGTTAGACTTTTTCAAAGAACAGAATGAAAGTTATCAAAATGCTGTTAAAGACAAAATACTCATTCATTCGTCTGGATTGTACTCCTATTTTGATGAATACTTTCCAGGAGCTGAACATGAATCTCCAGATACCAGTTGGATTTGAACCTCATTCTTAACAAGAGTTGATTCTATTCCAATCTGAAGTATTCCAGCTCACAAAAATCTCCTCGAATTATCAAATGATCATACACTGAAGACCAAGTTTTCAAATCTAACAAGCCAGTTTTCAAATCTAACAAGCCGTTGCAGATTTCTGTTAACGGGGAGTACAAGGAACTCTGTGATGAAGATATGAAAGTGGTGCTTCCATTCGCTGAGAGTCTGGGCTTTCAGCAATGATTTCTGTGAAAACTAAGCTTAGAAGTCATTTAAGCCTGGAAGATGACCTACTTATAGTGCTATCAGAAATTTAGCCAAACATTGCACCACTATGCAGCTCAAAACAGGCCCACTCATCTCACTAAAATCGTAAGCCGTGACCGAACATGACCAAAAAAATCCATATTTTCAAATTATAGTTTGTTTTTTAAATGGGACTAGATAGGATTATACAATTAAAACAGACTGTATGTAGTTGACTAAAGTTGCAGTACCATCCAAACCCTAATGTCCCTTTTGAATGTAGCATTCTGAACTCTTGTATGTCATGTCCTGAGTCAGAAAAAGAAACAGTATTTGGTTGTGGGGAGCTACCAACTTCTAAAATACCTGTAATGGACCTTTACGTACTAAAAACCTGAGAGCCAGATCCTGCAAGGTGCTCAGCATCATCATCAACTACCAGTCGCTGCAATCTTCAACACCCTGTAGGACTAGACCTTTAGTCAGCTCACTCTTAGTAAGTCACTTTTGAAACATATGCAACTCCCAACAGTAAGTACCCACCAAAACCAGCAGCACCTCATACTGCCAAAATACCATTAGATGGCAATTTTTGAAATAAAAAGTGCTACTTTGAGTGCATTATCAAAGCAATTTATTCTATACTGAAATTGACTTCTTGAGTAAGTTCAAAATAGGTACTGAAGCAATATTTTAGGGTCCAATTTTTATATCATTTAAATAAACATTACTTCATTTACAATTCTGTAGATTAAAAATTCATGACAGCAAGATTAAGGAAATATAGCACAGGGAAGCACTGAGTACAAGAGACTCATTTCTAATGAGATATTCACTACTTGATATGTATATTGTTCTGACTCATCATATTACACTTCAGCATATACATCATCCCCTGATCCACTTTAAAAAAAATGCACTTTTTCATTAAAAACCTAAAATTGTATCTAGAAGTATATCAAGCTAATGAAGCAGACAGCATAAACAACTGGCAACACTATTAATTCGTAAAATCAATTATGTAGTTTCCAATACATTTTTGGAGGAAAAATAAATTTTCCTGAACTAACTAAAAATCTAAGATATGCTCTTCAATTCCTTTAAAAATGCTTTACAATGGGTGGCACCATACCTTATTTACTGCACATTATTATTCAAAACCTGCTCTGAAGGTATTATTAATAATTTCCTCCTAGGCTTTTCTATAGCACTCATGATTATAATATCTGAGTGCTCCACAAACATTTCTGCAAGATGACAGAGTATTATCCCCACGTAGATTGAGGTCAGAAGTATCTGTTAATTCTGGGTGCCCAATTTGAGACACCAGAGGACCTGTTTTTTCAGAGTACTTAGCATTACACAGCACATCATATGTTCAAAGCACAGCTCCTCTTGACACCAGTAGCAGCTGTGAGTGTTAAACACTTGTACAAAACAGACCCCAACGTCTTAAGACAGACACCCAGAATATGAGGAACACAATTAGTGACCACCTGAGAAAAGTGGTTTAAGTGACTTCCCTAAGCATCACATAGAAACTCGGTGGCACAGGAAGATATAGAATCCAATTCTCCAGGGCAGATTTCTACTGCCTTCACTATGAAATCATCCTCTCTCTTCCTGCAGTCCCTGCCTTATTCACCATACATCTTCCAAGGCTCTTTCAGGGAAGCCATAGGCACAGGTGTGTACCTAGCACAGTTCATGAACCCCAACACCTGTACTTTCTGCAACATGATGGAGACCCTGGCGCACATCTACATACAGCGCATCAGGCCACAGCCCCTCTTCTGTCTTCTCCAGAACCTCTAAATGAGGCTCTGGCTGCACTTTTCCCTGCACATCCTGATCCTGGCACACCCCATCCGTGGCTCCTCCGTCACAAGACCTCCTCGTCAACCTCCTCCTGGCATTGGTCAACATGATCATTCGTCAGTCCAGGAGGAAGAAGCTGTATCGGGGGTGTGCTCTGCAATTATGGGGCCTATGTCCAGTCCTTTGTCCGTTCACACTTCCAGACAGAATTCCTCAGGGCAGTGTCCACTGACTCCTTAGAAACCCAATGAAATTTGACATCATATTGATATCCAGACAGCTCCTCAGGAGGAATGAAGCCTTTGATTAAATCCACTGCACAGACCTCTGCCACTTGAGCTAATGGAGTAACTGTTAGCAGTAGTAGAGTTCATCCTCCTCTACTGCTCCATGTAGAGGATGACGAGACACACTTTGCCAGTGGGTTTGACAGATATTTGCTCACAGCAGAGGAATGAGGAGACTCGGGAACCTTGGATTCCATTCCAGTCTCTGGGGAGGAGTGTGCCCATTTCCCCCACAGGCTTGACCCCTTCTGCCCTGTCTCCTCTAACCAGACCCTGGTACCAATCCTGTCTCTTCCCTGTCTCATCCCAGCCTACTCGCCTGCCCAGTATGCAACTCCTCAAACTTCTCATCCCACTCCCAATCTCAGCCTTCAGACTCCTCATCCAAGTCCCAGGGTCTCCCATCAGTTCCAATCTCCTAGCTGACTCAGCCTCTCACTGCACAGTGTCCCTGATCAACTCCTGGATTTCTACCTGGAAAACCCCGGGGTGGGGTACAGAATAAATTCTGCTTCAAAGACTGAATTCCTGACAAATCACTCCTTTTGCTGATAATGAGCATTCACAGAGGGACTCAAAGAATGGCAGCATGCCTTCTGTTGGACCAGTGCTGACAGAAGAGAAGGCAGTCACAAAAAGGACAGAAGCCCAGCCAAACTGCTCCAATGTCTGCAGATCTGAGGGTGTCCTTTTACATGAATCCACTTAATCTGTAGCATTTGGAGACTTCTCCCCCCTCCGCAGCCCACAAAAACTACTCAGAGAGGAAGATTTCATTAAAAAAAAAAAATAAGTTCACAGAACTGTTCCGAAGGAGAAACACACAGGAGGCAACAATCTGAACCATTTTTGCTATTATCTGACTAACAACCAAAGTAAAATGTGTTGGTGGTCTCAGTCCACTTTCCACATTACTTCCAAACAAGCACCTACACCACAAATACCAACACAGCCACCATAATTGGCAATCTCGGCAAAGATGCCTGGGAACAAAGATGCCTGAAATGTGCCACTTACGTAACATGAACACACACCGCCACTGGCCATATCATATCATTATTGTGTAGGTAAATAAAGGATTTGACTATACAATTTTGTTGATCTGGCATTTCTCACAAGCTCTAAATTTTCAGTTAAGAAATTATTTCTTAGACATTGTAAGGGAACAATTTCCATTAATAATACCAACATCTATCTTTTACATAGCACTTTTTAACTTTAGATGTCAAAGCGCTTTACAAAGGAAGTCAGAATCATTATCCCCATTTTACATACGGGGAAACTGAGGCACCAGAAGGGAAGTGACTTGCCCAAGGTACCCAACAGACCAATGGCACAGCCAGGAATCGAACTCAGGTCTCCTGAGTGCCCATTCAGTGCCCTATGGCCCAGGTAATCTGCCTCTACAAAACGTTTCAGTCAATACTACTGTCAATTACATAAAATTCATTATAAAACCTGTTTCAGAGTAGCAGCTGTGTTAGTCTGTATCCGCAAAAAGAAAAGGAGTACTTGTGGCACCTTAGAGACTAACAAATTTATTTGAGCATAAGCTTTCGTGAGCTACAGCTCACTTCATCGGATGCATGCAAATAAATATGTTAGTCTCTAAGGTGCCACAAGTACTCCTTTTATTGTAAAACCTGTTTTTCCATATTGCAAACTAGTTATTTCAAGATATTAAAGACATGTATAGTAATTAGTTCATATTGCCTTACCTTGGAAGGTCACAGGTAATCTACATTTGTTTCAATAACTTTACCACTTTGATTGGACCTGCCCACTGATTTAGATTGTAAAAAAATAACCAGTTTCACATTAAAGTTACAGGTTACTTTCATTCATCTCAATCTCAGACTGCAATTTCTAATATTTCTTATGGGACATCCTAAAGTAGCTCCACACAACTTGTTTACTCATCAGATACCACACCAAAATTCTCTGTGCTATTGTGCTGAACTAGTTCAAAAGTTCGACAAGTATACTTAACATGGAAGCTTATTTATTTTAATGTTAGTTATCTACCATCTTACTAGACAGCTAATGTATTCCAAAATATCTTTCCATAGCTGGAAGATGTAAGCAACATCCAGAAAAGCTCCTAACCTGAACAGAGAATTAAAATATCTAAAACACAAGATGTGTAATATTAACCATAGTGCACAATATAGATGGAAACAGAATCATAAAAGGAAATGGAATGTAGCTACAAATTGTCTTTCCTATACCAGGCATCTAAAGTCACTTAAAGGGTCTTATCCCACTTTCAATTAAGGAAATTAGTGTTACGTCACTGATGTCAGTGGGAGCAGGATCATATCCAAAGAAGCTAGGGTTGTTTAATTATAGTAATGACATTCCTGTGGAGGCAGAGCACCCACTATATGGAACACTCAACAACAGTATCTACACAGGGGTGGCCAACCTGTGGCTCCGGAGCCACATGCGGCTCTTCAGAAGTTAATAGGCGGCTCCTTGTCTAGGCACCGACTCCAGGGCTGGAGCTACAGGCACCAACTTTCCAGTGGTGCTCACTGCTCAACCCCTGGCTCTCCCACAGGCCCTGCCCCCATTCTACCCCTCCCCTGAGCCTGCACTGCCCTCGCTCCTCCCCCTCCGCACCTCCTGCACACCACAAAACAGTTGTGTGTGGGGAGAGAGGGAGAGGCGCTGATCAGCATGGCTGCCAGTGAGCAGGAGGCACTTGCAGCTGGGGGGGGGAAGCTGATGGGGGGCTGCTGACAATGTGGCTCTTTGGCAATGTACACTGGTTAATTCTGGATTCTTCTCAGGCTCAGGTTGCCCACCCTTATCTACCCGTCTGAACTTGAATGGAGCTGTGGGAGTTCAGCACTTGTGAAAAATCTATGTCAAGTTGTACATCCAACAGCTGAGGAATTCAAAAATAAAATCAGAGGCTGCTTTTGAATACGTTGGTCCAAGTGTTTCCCTCTCCCCTGAGGACAGCTTAAAAGACCCACACAAACAAGAAGGGAAACTAACCAACTACACAGAGGAAGCAGCAAAACTGACTATATGTTCAGTGCTGCCAAATGTAGAAACAAACAAGAAATAGAGACCATATTCTAATTTATTTCAGTTAAATTAATTTAAGATGTTGCCTGTAACAGTAGTAAGTGAAACGAAAATTTCAGTCAAAAGTAATCTTTAAATTGATAGATTTCAGAGTAGCAACCGTGTTAGTCTGTATCCGCAAAAAGAAAAGGAGTACTTGTGGCACCTTAGAGACCAACCGATTTATTTGAGCATAAGCTTTCGTGAGCTACAGCTCACTTCATCAGATGCATGCAGTGGAACAGCCGTGCGGAACACAATGCCATCCACAGCCTCAGAAACAACTCTGACATCATAATCAAAAAGGCTGACAAAGGAGGTGCTGTCGTCATCATGAATAGGTCGGAATATGAACAGGAGGCTGATAGGCAGCCCTCCAATACCACATTCTACAAGCCATTACCCTCTGATCCCACTGAAGGTTACCAGAAGAAACTACACCATCTGCTAAAAAAAACTCCCTGAAAAAGCACAAGAACAAATCCACACAGACACACCCCTAGAACCGCAACCAGGGGTATTCTACCTGCTCCCCAAGATCCATAAAACTGGAAATCCTGGACACCCCATCATCTCAGGCATTGGCATCCTGACAGCAGGATTGTCTGGCTATGTGGACTCCATCCTCAGGCCCTACGCTACCAGCTACCATCTTCGAGACACCACTGACTTCCTGAGGAAACTACAATCCATCTGTGATCTTCCTGAAAACACCTTCCTAGCCGCTATGGATGTAGAAGCTCTCTACACCAACATTCCACACAAAGATGGACTACAAGCCATCAGGAACAGTATCCCCAATGTCACGGCAAACCTAGTGGCTGAAATTTGTGACTTTGTCCTCACCCATAACAATTTCACATTTGGGGACAATGTATACCTTCAAATCAGCGGCACTGCTATGGGTACCTGCATGGCCCCACAGTATGCCAATATTTTTATGGCTGACTTACAACTACACTTCCTCAGCTCTCGTTCCCTAACGCCCCTACTCTACTTGCACTACATGGATGACATCATCATCATCAGGACCCATGGAAAAGAAGCCCTTGAGGAATTCCACCATGATTTCAACAATTTCCATCCCACCATCAACCTCAGCCTGGACCAGTCCACACAAGAGATCCACTTCCTGGACACTACAGTTCTAATAAGCGATGGTCACATAAACACCACCCTATACCGGAAACCTACTGACTGCTATACTTACCTACATGCTTTTATCCAGACCACACCACATGATCCATGGTCTACAGCCACGCTCTATGATATAACTGCATTTGCTCCAACCCCTTAGACAGAGACAAACACCTATAAGATCTCTATCAAGCATTCTTACAACTACAGTACCCACCTGCTGAAGTGAAGAAACAGATTGACAGAGCCAGAAGAGTACCCAGAAGTTACCTATTATAGGACAGGCCCAACAAAGAAAATAACAGAATGCCACTAGCCAACACCTTCAGCCCCCAACTAAAACCTCTCCAACGCATCATCAAGGATCTACAATCTATCCTGAAGAACAACCCATCACTCTCACAGATCTTGGGAGAAAGGCCAGTCCTTGCTTACAGACAGCCCCCCAACCTGAAGCAAATACTCACCAGCAACCACACACCACACAACAAAAACACTAACCCAGGAACCTATCCTTGCAACAAAGCCCGTTGCCAACTGTGTCCACATATCTATTCAGGGGATACCATCATAGGACCTGATCACATCAGCCACAGTATCAGAGGCTCATTCACCTGCACATCTACCAATGTGATATATGCCATCATGTGCCAGCAATGCCCCTCTGCCATGTACATTGGCCAAACTGGACAGTCTCTACATAAAAGAATAAATGGACACAAATAAGATGTCAAGAATTATAACATTCAAAAACCAGTCGGAGAACGCTTCAGTCTCTCTGGTCACTCGATTACAGACCTAAAAGTTGCAATTCTCCAACAAAAAAACTTCAAAAAACAGACTTCACCGAGAGACTGCTGAATTGGAATTGATTTGCAAACTGGACACCATTAAATTACGCTTGAATAAAGGCTGGGAGTGGATGTGTCATTACACAAAGTAAAACTATTTCCCCATGTTTATTCTCCTACCCCCCACTGTTCCTCACACGTTCTTGTCAACTTCTGGAAATGGCCCACCTTGATTATCACTACAAAAGGTTTTTTTTTTCTCTCCTGCTGGTAATAGCTCACCTTACCTGATCACTCTCGTTACAGTGTGTATGGTAACGCCCATTGTTTCATGTTCTCTGTGTATATAAAATATCCCCACTGTATTTTCCACTACATGCATCCGATGAAGTGAGCTGCAGCTCACAAAAGGTTATGCTCAAATAAATTTATTAGTCTCTAAGGTGCCACAAGTACTCCTTTTCTTTAAATTGATGCGTCTCTTTCAACTTGATGATGTGGACCAAAATGGAACAACGTGAACTAACGTGAGCAAATGGAAAGATTCAAGGGTGGTTGTGTGTGACGTGGTCTGACCAAAGACAAGAAGATAAATGCTTCCAGCAAAATTTAGACAAAATACGGGGAACACTTTACAGCTGGATATAACGGAGCAGGCCCTATTTTCCTAAAAAAAAAAAAAAAAAAGCTTATCCCACTCACTGGGATGTAAGTAGAAGCAAAAGATGTGGAGGATGCCCTCCTTCCACTTAAGAGCACAGGTGCTGGAATTAGGGGTGCCGCACGCCCCTGGCCTGAGCTGGATTCCATTACGAAGAGGGTTTACAGTTTGGTTCAATGGCTCTCAGCACCCCCACTACACAAATTGTTCCTGCACCCCTGCTTAAGAGCCCACTGAAAATTGGCAGGAGTCTCCAAAAAGGGGGCAAGTGACAAGAGCTGGCCTCGCTTCCCCTTGGGGGGGGAGGGGCTGAGAAATGGGGGCCTCCCTAAGGGGCGGGTGACTGGTGCTGGCCTCACTTCCCCCCTCGCGGAACAGGCGGCCTGGCAGCCCTGGGTGCTGGGGCGGCTCGGCCCCGTTCCCAGCCGCCAGGGACCAGGCCGCGGAGCGGGCAGAGCCCGGCGCTCCCCCACCCCAGTCTCCGGGGAAGCACCAGCCCCCGGCACCGCCGACCCAGAGAGCGGCGGCGAGGCGGCCCCGACCCAGCCACGTTACCTGAATCCCGCCTTCGGCCCAGCGAGCGAGAGGCCGGAAAAGGCCGAGCCTGGGGCCGCCGGCGCGGCGCGGCGCAGCTCCCTGGTTTGAGCTCAGCGCCTTCCTGGTGCCGCAGCCAGGCAGGGCCAAACCATCCCGGAGCTCATCCATTCAGCCAGGCGGGCAGCAGGGCTAGGGAATGCAGAAAACATCGATTAAAGCTTCTGCACTTCTCTCCACTGAGGAGAGCAATGATCATCCTAACAATAATCATACAAACTAATTAATTAATTAATGTTCACTGGGGCTGTGCGGGCTTTTTTAAATGCAGCTAAAAGTGGTAAAATTAATGTTCCTTCTTTCGCCAAAAATGCTGGAATAAATCACTGGGCTCGGTCTCTATGGGTGCACTATGATTAAAATCGCAATGATTTATTTGCAAATTCCCTTAAAACGCTGCGTTTCTCCTTCCTCTGGAGCTGGTGATGGGCTTCTGAGGTTGGGTGCAAATTAGTTTTTCATTTAAGAGACTATTTTGACTCGTGGTGTTTGACGGAGGAGGAGAAGGGGGCTGTTGGAAGGAAGGTGGGGGAGAAATAAAATTTATAGTTTTTCATTTAAGCCAAAAGTAATTAAAGAGGCTCAGTATTTCCTGGAATACATACTATATTGACATATTTTTTCCCTAGCAGAGAGATCCATTTCCCCTCTGCCATAAAGGCAAAGCACTTGAAGTGGTGGAGTAAAGTAGCTGCTGTGTGCTTTGGGTCGCTTCTGGGTGGTGGGTAAGTGGCAGAGGGGGTTGAGTTTTAAAACTGCCTGCAATACACGATCTTCAGTTATTCGCAGACAGCTGAGATTAAGTAAAACAGTTCAGTTAATTAGTCCTGTTTAAAAGATGCCCAAGTCTCCAATTTATAAGGGAAATATGTTTCAAGTGATCCCCTTCTTAACTTTTTTAAAAAAACTTGAGTAGATGGGGGGGACTTGCAGACTTTGGATGTATTATAAAAAATACGTTGTTTCTTTTTTCATTGTTTTCTCTACCACAGAAAGATACAGAACACACTGAGTACACATATTTGGGAAGAATAAGGGAGGTAAACGCTTTCTATGCTAATAGTTATGGTAATAATTTAAATATTTGCAGAGCAATTTAGTATTTGCTTAGCTTGTTTATAATAGTAAGCATCAACTCAAAATTCCTGGCTCAAACATGTAACGTTTTAAATGAACCCTTCAAGCATACATTCATGTACGGACAACTTTGATTTGTCCACATTATTTTCAAAAACACAAGTTGTATGTTGTAGACACTTATTTCACTTTTAAGTTTTGAGACTGTTTGGCATTTAAAATATTCTTAGTTTTACTTCAGTTTAATATGTATGAATTAGAATCTGTGTTGCCACGGCCGGAAGTGAAATAAACTATGGAAACAAAAAGAAATGTGTTCCCACGGATTAACAACATCTAAAGTTCAGTATTTTGAACGTATTCTCTTTTCGGCTCACTTTGTTACTTTAACAGTAACATCTTGTCATATTTCTGTAGTTCAGAATAATTGTGAATTCATTTAATTGGGCCAGTGATAACAATCTTCCCAAACAATCTCAAAAATCCATATTACATATTGATGTTTCCGTTGCTCCTTTGAAGACCAGTACTTTACAATATCGAGACTGTCAGTCTGAACAGACTAAACTAAAAGTACTCTGTATTTCAATAGGCAAAATGATGTCTTGATTAGTTTTGTCTTCTAAATGCTAAAACTTAGTAAAAGTAATTTATTGTCTATTGTATGTAATACACACATAACTGGATCTGAGAAATGCTAATTAAATTCTAAATACTATACCTATTATAGTAAATAAACACTCTTTTAGGTAAAGTCGTCTTTCAAGAGGTCAAATGAAAAATCAATACATAAGCAAGAGTTAAACAATTTTGAATAATTTATTAGAACTCTACTAAAAGTGTAAAATAGCTGCATCCTAAATAGCCTGTCAATGAAATTACTATCTAAATAGGATTTAAACAACAATAGCAAAGCAGTATTAGCAATAAATACTGTAATACGGTCTAATCTGATTCCTCTATTTGCCATATAAAAATGTTAATGACAGGATTGCACTGTCATTCTTAACTACATTTTTTTATAATTTTGTGTGTTTCTGTTACTATTTAGGAGGAACTTTTCAAGCTTTCCTGTCACGTACGTAATGTGTTAATGTTTACATAGAATCATCAAGTACCCTGTAACTTGCACATTTCCATTTGCTTTACACAAATAACAATTAAAAATTTAATACTAAATATAGTATTTCTTCACATATTATGAAAAACTGTCTTCAGAAATGAACTCATATTAGCAATATGCAGTATCCGGGAGAGTTTTCCCAAAACGTAGGTGTATTTTCAGTGTTGACTTAATTACTACAACAAAAACCTGTAAAAGTAACTGTATGTATCTCTTCTCAGTCCTGCGGGATAAATAAAACATATTCGAACAGCAAACAAATTTAGAACAAAAGCATCGGATTCTCAACACAAAAGTAACTAATTGTGTTCCTTTGGGGAGGTTTATTGACGCAAACGTAATAATAATGTGATACAAAGAAACAGCATGGGGCAAGATTACTTCATGGGTACACGACCGTATATTGCCTATCACCCGTTCCAGCGACTCAGACACACTTTTACATTTGGCGTGTCAGTAAGCATCTGCTTGGGAAATATCTTGACAAACCAACCGCACAACCTTTCAAATTAACTCTCTCTCTCTCTTTCTCTTGTTAATTGTAACCGACCAAAACAGCACTAATCTCTTGGTAGAGCTGTTTCTTCCCTCGGACAGTGTTACCTGCAGGACTAGTACTGTGTGCTGTGTATACACGACATCTGTAGGAAGCGCTCCCCCATTCCTTGTCCTCTCTCCAAGCAGACTTGTCATTTTTCATTTTGGCCACTCCCCTGCAGATCCTGCCCATCTCCCCTGTGTTTAACTAACTCAGGACACTAGCGCAGGATCCACGCCTAATTAAATTAATTAGGGATTCTTGTCAATCCTGGATTAATGGCCGATAGCAAGCCCTGGCCACAAGGATCTGAAACCTGGAGGAGTAGCGATCTTTCTGTCTCGCTCTTTCTCCTTGGTCGTGCTGGACTGATACAGGAGAAGCGGGTTCATTCATAGTTCCAAGGGGAGGTAATTTGCTCAGAACAAGGGGCAGGCTTTGCAAAGTATAAATAGTGCGACTTCAATACCAACATCACTATCAGATCTGAACTCTTAGCGGGAAGAATTGTCAAAGATCTTAACATTTAACAAGATCGCTCCAGTTGGGAAACATCAGATCCCATTTAACTCCAGCCCCATTGCAGCTGCCCCCCTCCCCTTCCCACTCCATTGATGTGTTATTGGGGGGGTTGGAACAGTAAGAGGAAGAAACAAGGGGAAGGAGCCCTGAGAATCGGCGATGGAAGAACTTACAGCTTTTGTCTCCAAGTCGTTTGATCAGAAAGTGAAAGAGAAAAAGGAGCTGATCACGTACAGGGAGGTTCTGGAGAGTGGACCTGTCAGAGGAGCCAAGGAGTCAGGCGGCTCCAGCGAGCCCAGCCGGGAAGACGTGAGCAGCCCAGCGGTCCGAGCAGGAGGAGTAGGCGGCGGCGGAGGAGGAGGCGGAGCGCGGTCTCCAGTCAGAGAGCTGGACATGGGCGCCGCCGAGAGAGCCAGGGACGCGGGCACTCCCAAACTCAGCGAGGGTAAAGGCAAACCCCATGCACCCCGCGGCCCCCTTCTCTCCCACCCATCCCCCGGGAACGTGGGCCAGGCTGGGGGACTGAGTTCAATAACCAGACGGTTGTTTGGGGGAGAAACGGGAGGGGGGTGGGCGGTTTTGTTTTCCCACAATGTTTTTTTGCTCAAAGAACCCCAAATGTAGCTCTCCTGGCTGGCCCGGGCACCGGGCTCTGCAGCGGGGGTGAAAGTTACAGGAGAATGAGTGTGTCCTCCCTGACCAGGGCTCAGAGCGGTGGGAACCGGCAACCCAGTGTTTCGATTTTGGAAAGAGCCATTGCGTGGAAGACTTTTGCGATTTTAGAAAATAGCTTTCTCCTGTCTCTTTTCTCCTTCACTTGATCCATCGGGGGCTGCTTGCTCCAGACCAGGCTGACGGTGACTGTATCAGGCTTTATTTCTCGATGAACTTTTGTTGTGTTTTCTCCAACAATAAGTGTGTAAATCACACCACACAATCGGGTTACTTATTCAGGCTTATAGGTTAGTCGGCTGCTGTGCTAAAACTACTTACATTTTGCAGTACATATGTTGTATTTGCATAAGACAATTTGGCAGATTTAAACTTGACTGTCACGTTAACGAATCCAGAGTCTGATATACATTAATG
The DNA here is from genome assembly GCF_965140295.1 of Lepidochelys olivacea. Lineage (NCBI taxonomy): Eukaryota > Metazoa > Chordata > Testudines > Cheloniidae > Lepidochelys > Lepidochelys olivacea. Next base: position 23,733,406 of record NC_140419.1, read on the forward strand.
GGTGTCTTTCCATGTTTTTCCAATTAAGGAAAATATGTGGCATGCCTAGAACTTTAGATTAAAATATTTAAGCATGCAATTAATTTGTTTATAACATGATCTGTTCCCGATTAGAACATAACGGGAAGTTACTGTGGTAGGAACCAAAGCTACATTACATATATTAATCCATTTATATTTAAAAAGCTGAAAAATCCCATAGTATAGTTGAAAGTTTGAAAAGCTGTATCTATATCAAGTATATTTAATGTTTATACATTATTGACCAGATATTGATAAGGATATATTTTCATGTTAGATTATTTTTAAAACATGCATTAAAACAAGTGACATTAAATAGGAATATTTTATATAATGTAGTACATTTATTTTAAAAGACAGCCAATTGCATAACTGGATATAAATGCTAGGGATATATATATACAATGAACATTTGTTTAAAAAAAAAAACACCTAATAGTTACAATGCAAGCATGTATTATACCAGGAGTCCCTTTTATTGCACTTTCTGGTTTGGATTTATCTGTCTGCCTATATGTGTATGTATATATGCAGAGATAGAGAGACTCAGTGAAGAAAATAATGTTATAAGAAGCACAAATGACATCCCGTTTGCTTATTCAAAGAGCACTGTAGATGTCAGCAACATTTGAATGGCTGCGTTTGGTTTTAAAATGAGGATGTAATATCTAGGGACTGTTTACTTCAGACCTTTTGTTCAAAGAAGTATTTCTCTCCAGATCGGAACTCGATTGAGAACAACTTCCGGAAATGATTTTATAAACAAATTCTGATAGTGATCATAGGGTTATAAAGAGCTGCGATCACACTAAACAAATCCTGGACTTCAGATGCGCAAATAAAATCCCATTCCAAAGCATTGCAGCAGGAAGCAGGGATTCGGAAGAAGTGCAATTACAGACACAACTGGTTGTTAGGAAGCCCTGCAAATATTAATGAACTATACAAATAGCGTCACTCAGTGATATTTTAATTGATATGCATAGCTAACTGAAAGTGCTTAGTCAACAGAAAATTAAACAATACCAATAAAAACACCAGGAACCCTCAGCATATGTAAATTCAGAAAAGACAAATGCATGTTTTATTAAACACTGGAGGTGCTGAGCGCATGAAAGCCATTAAACAATCCAGAGGCAGTCCGGATGCCAGATTTACCACTTAAACCTGTTGCTGTGATATTTAAGGTACTAATTCACCCAGAGATCGCGACTTGATTTTTTTAGTTTTGATTTTCAATAAATAATGACAGGTAAATGATACGAAGCTTTACATTTGTACCAAGGGTAATTCAAACATGGCGTGTCTCTTGCCACTGTCCGACGACTGCCTGGTAAGAGGTTCCCACAAAATGACAGTGAAGTTAATGGGGCCGACCTTAACTTGGCCTCAGTTCCTGCGGGGGCAATGTTATATTTTGTTGGGCATGGCATTTCCCTGCTATTTGTCTCCTGCGTACGCCTGGATGGGTCTAGTTTAAAATAATTATTCGTAAATAAAGCCAGCAAGTTTGCAGAGGGAGAGAGATTGCTTGACAGTTCTGATGATTTAAAAGGGTCACAGTTTGACTCTGCAATGATTTACTGAAATTATGCTGAGGGGCTCGAAAATGTAGATGTAAATCAATGGCCTGGTTTGGCTCACCCACACAGGTCAATCCTTAACTTAAATACATTTGGAAATAAGGTCTTTTCGTGAAAAGTATTTTGTTGTCGCCTTTTCTTCCAGAGGACCAGCAATGCTAATAGGAAACCCAGCGCTGACCCAAAATCTCATTCCGAATTAAAACAAATATCCTTTTAAAATGTAGCTGGCCATAATCTGTTTTGAGGCGTGATCTTTAGCATTTCCATTGACTCTCCTCTCCTTCCTTTTCCTCAAGCCAAGCACATTTTCCTCCTAAAGTTAAGAATAAAAACTGGAGTGGCCAAATCCCACGCCCGCGCTGGCAATTCCGGTGAGGGGTGGTCTGATTGTTTTGTTTCACGCTCAGTCTCCCCAGAGCTGAAGGATCGCAAAGAGGATGCGAAAGTGATGGAGGACGAAGGGCAGACTAAAATCAAGCAGAGGAGAAGCCGGACTAATTTCACTCTGGAGCAGCTGAACGAGCTGGAGAGGCTTTTCGATGAGACCCACTATCCGGACGCCTTCATGCGAGAAGAGCTGAGCCAGAGGCTGGGACTGTCCGAGGCCAGAGTGCAGGTAGGGTAGCAAAGATTATTGCAACATGTGGGTCTCTGTGCGTAATTTAGTTGTGATACAGCATTGCGTGTGAACCTGCCGTACCTGATGAAAGGCTTTTAACTCACAAATTCTGTAATGTCCATTTAGATGCTGTCCATGGCCAGAAAAGATACTCCAGTGCCGAACTGCTCCCAGCATCTGAGTGAACCATTGCTGCGTGCTTTATTATGGGTTATGCCTCCTAAGCTTAGTGCCTCTTACATATAAGGATTTTAAACAACGTTTCGTTTTTGGCTGACTGGAAGAATTACAACGGATGTTTTGTTCACGTGAATTTTCCTAGTCTGCTCCTGTCTCGGGGTTTACCAGGCGGATGTACCAATTAAGTTTATAGATGTACTGACTATAAACTAAATTAGCAACTGCTAAGTGAGGAAATTTTACGGTCAGTTTTTACCGGTGGTTCTTAAATCTTAGGCGAAGCCACAGAAAGGGTGAACAAGTTTTGCTGAACTCTCTTTGTTCAGCATTATTAACAATATAATATTTAATAAAAATATCAAGCTATTTTAATCACTTTTCTGTATATAGTAGGGAAACCAGTTACCTGGACGTTTACTTTCAAGCTTCTCTCTGGAAGTTTTGAAAATCAGCTCTTGAGCTCTCTCCGGTTAGTTTCACCTAACTTGCAATAAATAAGAGGGCAAGCGCTCTGGGGCTTTACCCAGATGGAGAGCCGAAGGTGACTTCTCGAATGAGAACAAATGTAGCTGTTTCAGTGTATTTCCCTTCTCATCATAAAATAAGAGAAAATGATGGTCATTATTTGTTGGAACACATGGAGCAGTTTTAGGCCCCAAACATCTGCAGATGTTTGAAAGTGCTGCTGTAACAGATACTCCCCCTCTATCTTTGTGCTTATAGGCCACCATCTGCACCAAACTATGCACACAATTCTTATGGGGTTTCCCTGCATCTTGTAATAGGATAAGGACATAACCAGAGCGGTCACATTGAACCAAAAAAGTAATAATAAGCAGCCTTTGTCATCACAGCCTCACCAAACGAGCCTTCCCTTTTACTCTTCTCTGCTTTTCTGTTTTCCGCGGAGGCAGCCACCTATTTATGCTGAACAAATCTTCAAAAAACCCAAAACGATAAAAGTCCCAACTTCTCGGTGAAAAATTTAAAGGAGATGATTCCCTTCTAGTGGACAAAGAATACCACTGTAGCACCTAATCCACACTACTATTATGTCAAATCGCAGGGCGCATAATAACTTTTAGAGATTTACATAGATTAAACCCATTCCCTTTACATGGTTCCGGAAAACGCTTTGCAATAATATTTTACTTTGCTTCTCCACTAATTTGTAAATTATGGAATGTACCTTTTAAATGAGAGACTGGAAGTGAGCGTGGGTGTTGAGCAGCTTTAGCTTGACCAAAATAAATTCTAGGCTGGGGTGTGTGTTCATATTTATAGTTGACTCAAAGTAGACCTCAAGAAAAGATTGTTTTTTGTTTTGTTTGTTTTTTGCCTTGGGGAAAGATTATTTGGTCGCTGTGGCTTCTGAGATGCAGAGGTTTCTCTTATAAAAGTGAAATGTTTTAAAACACCCTCTCTCCTTCTCTTTAAGGAAGTAGAACTTTATTATTGAATTTGTTTCAATAGCTCTATATCCAGTAGTAAAAGTATCTTCTTGCCTAAGGTGCAGACTTTTCTATAGAAGCATATTAGATTATCATAATAATGAGACAATTATTCCGCTTCTGTGTTACACTCCACTGCACAGAGGAAGAGAGAAATTCTAAACTTCTTTGTAGTGAAGCTTTTATGACAGTAATTACCCCCCAAAAGTGAGTCATTAAATGCTTTGGTGTTTAGTTTTTCTTGAAGATAAAGCTAATTAATATTACAGGCTATTAATGAGCACATTCTTCTCAGGTCTTACAGCGCAAACATCTAAACCCATTATCACAAGTTAGTATTAGATATCAGGGAGTGATTTAGGTCATTTGGGACTCTAATGTGGAAAGATGAAACCAGGGCTAAGAAAGTAATTTAGCGAGAACTAGTATGGGCTGCAAATGTCTATTTTCTATATTTTTATTATTTTCGTGAGGCCTCTGAGTTTCTAAATTTGTAAATCTGGGTTGTCCAATACAAACAAAATCAACTGTTTGCCATAACGGTAAAAAAAAATCTTATAGCACGCGAGTGTGCTCTTTTGTGTTGGTTCTCTTTTAAGGTTGGTTTTCTAGTATAGTATCTAGGTTATTTTTCTATTTCCTCAGGTCTGGTTTCAAAACAGAAGAGCTAAATGTAGAAAACAAGAAAATCAACTTCATAAAGGTATGCTTTCTGATATCATAAAAGAGGCTTAGGTTGAAAAGAATTATACAGTATCGATAATACCAGTAAAGAAGGAGCGTTCCTGCTGAGAAACACCTAGGGCTCCAGATTTGTAGGATATATGTTCTAATATGAAAGCTACCTATACTATATTAAAACTATTATAACACGTTATTGATTATAAATGGCATTAAACTTGTATCAATTTATTGGCAGAAAGAAATGTTGGAAGCAAAAGACTGTAGTTTGCACAGTATACATTTCTGGAATTCAAAGAATCATTTATTGCAAAGTAAGGCTAAGCCGATATTTATGTCTTTCTTTTGCTGATTATTGCAGGGGTTCTTATAGGAGCAGCCAGTCAATTTGAAGCTTGCAGAGTTGCACCATATGTCAATGTAGGCGCTTTGAGGATGCCATTTCAGCAGGCAAGTACAGTAAAACCTACTTGTAACGATAAAGTGCAAATGAGTGACCCCTTTTTTTAGGATAGGGCCTTTTCTCCCGATATGAAATGACTGTTGACAGCATCTATTCAATATTTATACACTGATTATATAGAGGGAACAATACACTTTTTAAAAAGCCACACACTTCTCCAGATCTGCGTGCCCAACTCTCTGTCATCAATGAAAGCGCCGCTGGGGATGGAGGGCAGTATCTGGCTCTTTAAAAATGCACGAAAAGATTGCACTCTGAGGGTTACATGGGAACGTCCTTTCAGTCAAAGTTTGCCGATTCTGATGCACAGCTGAAGAATGAAAGTGTGTCTAAAGGAGAGAGTAAAACTGGTTTGGAGTTCCCTTTTTATATAAAGAAAACCAACAACAATAGCTAACTACGTAACTGTGGAGCCAAATCCCACCGGATACCGCCACTGCCATCCAGACACGCACCCCTCCTCCTCCGCTCCAACAACCAGGGAAAAAACCACCCCCCATCTCAAGCCAGCGGTGGGCTAATGATAATAAAATAATAATCGTGAGGGGGATGTTTGCCTCCATATAAAATGGGCTGCCTGCCCTTCTGACTTCTTCCAGATTGCTGTTATCAGCCTGTATTAAAGGCTGGGGGAGACAGCCTTTAACTCTGATATGTTTTTACTATATTAAAAAAAACAAAAAACTCTGGGGCAAGAACACAGTTTCCTTCCCTTTCATACACAGACACTCACTGCAAGGCACGCTCACAGACAGACTGCCACACAGGCAGGCTGACTGTCACACAGACATAGGCAGACTGCCAGGCAGGCTGTCGTGCAGACACAGGGAGACAGACTGTAAGGCAGGCCGACTGTCACACAGACACAGGCCGTCACACAGATAAGCAGACAGGCAGGCCGACTGTCACACGCAGGCAGATTGTCACACAGACACAGGCAGGCTGACTGTAACGCAGGCCGACTGCCACAAGCAGGCAGACTGTCACACAGACACAGGCCGTCACACAGATAAGCAGACAGGCAGGCACACTGTCACACGACGGCAGATTGTCACACAGACACAGGCAGGCTGACTGTAACGCAGGCCAACTGCCACAAGCAGGCCGACTGTCACACAGACACAGGCAGGCAGACTACACTCCCAGCCCCGCTTAGGTGTGTTAATGCTTTGTTTTTATTCTTGTTACATCTTTAGGATAGTCATTGCAACGTGACGCCCTTGTCCTTTCAGGTTCAGGCCCAGCTGCAGTTGGACAGCGCCGTGGCACACGCACATCACCACCTCCACCCACACCTGGCCGCCCACGCCCCCTACATGATGTTCCCTGCGCCGCCCTTCGGCCTGCCATTGGCCACACTGGCCGCGGAATCCGCCTCAGCAGCTTCGGTGGTGGCAGCAGCGGCGGCGGCCAAGACCACCAGCAAGAACTCCAGCATCGCTGACCTCAGACTGAAAGCCAAAAAGCACGCGGCTGCTTTAGGGCTGTGACTCCTCCCCACGTCCCCCTCTCCTCCTCCACGACCACCTCTTGGGGACACTGCAATCACACAGTCCAGAGGATCACAACACAACACATCACTGCAAACACAAGCGAAAGGCTAATGACTTCTGTGGGTCGAGTCCTATTTATGACTTAATGCAAAACACACGCAGAACCAGGCTGGAAAGAACAGAGACATTAAAACAAAACACACACACACACACACAGAGAGAGAGAGAGAGAGAGAGAGAGAGAGAGAGAGAGAGAGAGAGAGACCAGATTTCTAAAATCAATTTAAAGAACAAAAATAAATAAACAAAGGAAAGGAACAAAACCACTGTGAGGTATTTCGTAGGTTAAGAAATATGAAGAGAAATAAATATTATTAAAGGAAATCGAGCTGTGAGAGGGGAGACAAAAAGAAACAACTTTAACGTTTTTTTTTAAATGGAGAAAAAAGAAAGAGAGACGAGAAACAGAAGGAAGATATATACTTATTTAAAGAATTAGATGAAATAGACACGCAGCTGGGAAGTTCACAGGTTTTGAAACTGACCTTTTTCTGCGAAGTTCACTTTAATACAAGAAATTTGATAAGAGAGGCGGGCCTCCTTTCACGTTGCATCAGATACTTGAGTTTAACAACCACGTCTGGAAATAGTGAGAAGAAGAGAAGAAGAATAAGAAAAAGAGACAATGATTTCTCTGAGAATTTCTAATGGGAAACTGTCCGGGATATTTCTTCCAGCAGAATTCCGGGTTGCATGTATTTGTATTTCATTGATGGCGTCCCTTTGATTCACTTGCACTTCACCCTCATCTTTAGTAGAAAAACAGAACAGACAAACAAATGTGGCTGATATTTTTAACCTCGGAGGAAAGAGAGAGAGAGAGAGAGAGAAAGATCAACCACTACCTTTCTCATTCATATCTTTGTTGGCTGTTTGCTGTCCCACTCCTGAAATAGGGGCGATCAGAAAGCATGAGAACAGAGGAGTATTTCTCTTTTGCAGGCTCTCTGATGTCCTCAGGACAAAAACTGTATTTAATTCCCCAACCACACAATGTTAAATTCCAATAATAGGTACTAGGTACATGTAAAATATGTTGATACACACGAACAAAGTTTATTTTGGCTATAACTTGTGAATTGATAGTTGACTGTCAAACATTTACATTTTATCTCATAAAGGTGTATCTATTCAAGTAATCTTGTGATTTTTTTTTAAATTTGAAATGCATATAGATATTTAATCTGGGGTATCTTGGTGATTTGTATCCCAGCTTGCCATCAGACCCTCACGACTTTAGTACTTTTCTGCCAAGAAAGAGGGAAAGCTCTTCTAAGTGAACTTTGGTATGAACGGGCTTTGTAACTATTTGTTCTCCATGAAAACAAAATTATTTATATTCACCGTATTTTTTCTAGTGTATTTTAAGTTATTTAAAAAAACGAAAAAAGATTCTGTTCTTTCATTACATTTGTTGTCAGTACAATATATTTTGTTTCACTCAGGTTTGCTTCACCTTTGTTAATGCTTTTTTGACGTCACAATTTTCAATAAGTGCCAAGTTATGAAATTAAGACACTTTGCGATCTATTGAATGAAAAAAGTTTTAGCTGACGGGTTTACGTCACTTCTGGTACTGTTAATATTAAATAATCAGTGACATTCTTCCATTTTTGTGTTTATACCTTTATAGAGCGTGCATGTTTCTTTCTGCTTCTTAGAAAATGCAACAAATCTATAATGCACAACACAATGATGAAGGACCGTTCGTCCCTATGTATCCTTAAAGGCCACTTTTAAATTAGTTTATCAGAATCTGAGTTTTATAAGAATAATACTTCATTTGACTCTGGCTTAAAAAAAATAGGCAGATGGAAATAATATAGCACTTGGGTCTTTAAAAACTTTAGGTAATAAAACTGGGGAAAGTGTAATGAGTCAAAATATTTTTCATTTCAGAAACCCTGAGAATTTGCATTTTTGGAAAATGTTCTCTCCCTTGTTTTTGTAGTCAGTATTCCTAATGTTGCCTCAGAGATGAAGAGAGGATGTGGTATGATATTTTCTAAAATCTGCCTAAAAGATTTTCCTAGGAAACATTTTACAACCAAAGAGTTTCAGAGTTTATATGGCAAGATTGCTTTAGGTTTTTTTATGTAGCTTTTGTGTGTAATACACAAAAGGCTTTGCAGTATCAGATTATTTAAGTAAGCGTAGCAGGATAATAGTTACATTAACGTGTTAAAATGTCCTTCGGCTGCCCCTGGAGTGGTTTGGGAAAGGCAGCTGAATAATGTTGTGCAGACAAGAGATTCCTACCCACAACCCACCAATTTAATCCAAATTATCAAAAAAAGCTCCGGTGCTTCCAGTGGTTTCCTATCATTAAACAAACCCGCCCCCAAATGGTTTCCATAGTACAAGTGTAAATCACAGCAGAGAATGGAGCTCTCATTTCTGCCCTACATTAGCTTTTCTCCTCTGGGTGTTAAGGCGGTGTGTAGTTTCCTCACCTTAGAGAATCCTGAAGGAGATGGAGGAAATCCCCGTGGGATTGTCTGTCTTCCCCGGGCTGGAGCCCTATGCAAAATCTGGGGATAACGTCCTGACAAAGAATTGAAAGCCCACGGGGAAATCATTTGCTCGTCCTACATCCCTATCCAGCAAAATGCTCAATTTCTTTTTCTTGGTCCTGGGCTAAGTAGTTTTTTGTTTCTGTCATAAAATAATAGCCGGCACTAAATATTTAATAGTAGCTTCCTGTTTTACTCCCAGGTGGAAAGGGAAAGTGGGTGAGGTGACATATTTGATGGGACCAAGTTCTCTTGGTGGGAGAGACAAGCTTTCGGGCTTACCAAGAACTCTTCTGGAAAGATTGTCTCTCTCCCCCACAGAGTTGGTCCAATAAAAGCTATTACCGCACCTATCATCTAATATCCTAGGACCCACAGGGCTACGCCAAGACTGCATTGCTCTCAGTAGTCGGTTTGGTCTGATGTCCTAACTTGTAATACAAATGCATCCAACAGACTACAGTGGGCGTTACAAAACCCGACTGCGCAGCTCCTGCCTTTCCCTCCCGAAAGATGAGGGCGCTGCGTTCACCTGAGAACTGTTGCTGGGTTCACCTGGCAACTGTAACAGGTAGCTACGTTACAAAGAACCTGCCCAGCCTTTAGACAAAGGATGCGCCAGTCTCACGGTTTACACATGGAGCAGTTCTGGGGGAGAACATGGTTAAGTTCGAGCCTTGGAAAGGGATGCTATAGTGGTCATTTGGGTGTGTGTCGCGGGGCAGGACAGGTTGGTAAAGCGATCCGAGTTAGCCGCTGATGGAAAACCCCAATTTAAGTGTGTGATGCAGGTGATTAGGTGGCTTAGAAAGTGCCCACTCTCCATACTTTCGCCTCTTGTATTGCAATTTAATGCAGAAGAGGGCGGCTATGGATTCTCCTGCAACCCCTCCCTGCTCCTCCTTGACCTCTTCTCTTCTTCTAGCCCACCCCCCCTTCTTTGAGCCAGCCCCACCCTTGCGCTTCTCTCTGTCTCTCTCCTGCCCCGCCCTGGCCACCTCCCTCCTACACGTGGTGGCTCCGGTTAGCAACTTCCTGGTTCTAGGGCACATGCCAAGGCTCCCGCCGGTCCTTATTTCCCCAAGTTAGCCCCTGCAAACAGCACGTAGGCCCAGGGAGTTACCGGTCTGCTCTGCACTACTTTGGGTGCATGACCTGAGGGAATTATTCCGCTCCCCAAACAACCCGCGGGACGCAGCCCTGCGGGTGGCTGAGGTGAGCGGGGCAGGGAAGTTAGACTGAGTGCCCCTCCCCGTCCCAAAGAGCTCTTGGCACCGGGGGGAGGGGGAATGAGGCTGGCCCGGGAGGAGAGACCCAGGAAGCAGCAGCGAGGAGACCCTGCGCTGGGGGGAGAAGAGGTCGGGATGGCTTCAGAGCAAGGGTTTGCTTGCGCCTGGCCCACATCGTCTGTGCGGGCCCTGCACTGTGGGGCTGGGGAAAGGCGGCATCGGGCGTCCGCTGCGAGGCAGAGAGCTGGGGCTGGGGCGGCGCACGGGGCACTGGCGAGAGAGCCGCTGGGCGGTGTGCGCTGCGCTCTCCCCTCGCCTCGGCCCCTACACCGAGCCCCGGGCGGAGGGAAAGGGTTAGGGTTAGCGAAGGGGAGCAGCCAATTGCGCCGGAGAGAGCCGAGCCCCGGGCACGGAGCTCGCTTGAAATGGACCTCAAAGTGCTTCTCGTTGAGCGGGGGTAAGAAGTGTAGCAAATATTCATGGAGTTTGCTGGTCGCTCAAACCCCCGCTCTTCCAGCTCTGAACTATTCCCCCCAAACTAGCTCAGTTTAAGCAAGGATTTCTTCTACATTTTCCAGCTCTCTCGAATGCAGCTTTGCAGCCAAACTTTCTTATAGCAGGAGGGTGAGAGGGCAAGGTCTCTGCTGGTGAGACGCCACTGCTTCAGACTGAAAGGACGGTGCACATCTTATCTGGGCTCAACACATCTCTCGCTTTAGTCCATCAGATGGAAATACTTACTTTCAAATAATGCAATACTCAGACCTCGGAACTCTCCCAAATGCTTTTTTGGCTTCTGTGGCATGAGATTGCTTCCCTAATCAATTTACATCATAAATTGCAAACAGTTGCAATAAGATCTCAACCTTGTTTATTTTACATAACTTCAAGCACTTGACAAGGCTAAACAGCGCCACAGAAAAGTCAACTTCTGTCCCCTTAATGAGTTTATGAGAATTAAAGGGTCGTCCCCTTTTGCAGGGCATTAAAACATTTTAAACTATTTGGGTTGTCAGAGTGTTACAAGAGAATTTGCATAGTAACCTTGTGCAAAAAGTTATCTAAATAGATACATCCTTAATTTTAAAATTAAGAAAAAGCATTTCTATAAAACACAATACAAAACAGTAGGTCCAGCATTTGAAAAATATATGGTAATAGCTGACAGAAAATGATAGATTTTATGTTAGGTAAAGGGTCTTTATCCAAATGAAAATAAGATACAGCTAATTCTAAAATCAATAGTGCCAGCTATGGTGTCAATTGATCAGTGAATAAAGTGGTTAATTAGTATGTGCAGAAGTAGCTAATATTACAAACCAGTCATTCTGATTCCATAAATTTACATCTTGAATGTTCAAAACATATTTAAAATAATCGTGTCACATTTCACATGATCTGTTTTAAATGTGACCAGCTAAATATTGTGTGTTCATACTCTTAAAATCTCTTGTAGGCTATTGCTATACATAACTCAAACCATGACTGATATAATTGGTCTGAATTTTATATCTTTACACTATGTTCTGATATTGGCTTGCCTATCTTCAGGATGATCATAATAATAACATGAAAAATATGCTTTTACCATAATGAAGGGAGGTGATTGGATGATATAAGAGAATTTTCATTTTTTTATTTTTAAGCATAGTCCAAAAGAGAAAATATTCTTAACATGGGATGATTTTGGACAGGAATACTCAAATTCCTGGATTGCTTGGACTGGAATACATAATACTTCTATAGGCCCCCAAAGTTGGCCAGAACACTTCTGGTTTCTATTTTATTTCTTGTGCTGTCTTATCTTATATAAATGCAGAAGTCTCATGAAATTTTATTATGGATATTTTATGAGCCAGCCAGTATATGTACTGTATATGTTTTTTGTAGAGGTAATTTTAGCATAGGATTTACATGGAGATGAACTGGCATGAGGATGATACTTAGAGAAGATGATCAAATAAATCATGTCGGAAGGAGTAAACACCTATTTCTGCTCCCAAAAGAGCTGATCACATGTTCACAGCATGATATTATGCAGATTCTTATTCAGTGAAGTAGCAGCTTCTAGTAACATTTGGAATAAAAAAAGAAAAAGAAAAAAGACATGTCTGATACATTACTGAATAATTTCAGGAACCGCCACTGCTACCTCTGCTCCCATTTACTAGGTTTTGTTTTCAATAAAAGATCATTAAAAAGTGCAGAAAAACAAATACTGTTTTGCACTCCACAAAGTTTTATTTTAAAATGGCATGAAAATTGTGGAAAATATTTTATATAAAATGGTATTTCTCTAACACTAAACTGCACTTTATTCCTGGCAAGACTATTAACCATTTGAGAGCATTTAAATATTCCTGTCCAAAAAGCAGTAACTGTAGTATAGTTGGCATCCCCTGATGTTTCTTTGAAATAATAAGCTTTTCTTAAAAATACAGTAGTAATATGAGTGAATTGCAATAGGATATTCAATGGGTAAAGAATATTTTGTCTAACAGTACACATACCTCTAAATCTTGTTGCAGTTAGTGTTATCTGTTCAACTATGGCAACTCACATTTCATTCCACTTTCGGTGCTCAATTTCTGCTTCTGTCCACTGCTGCTGTTAAATGACAGCACGTGCAAAGTGGACATCTTACAGGTGACCTGCATATTTATTAAACAAAAAAAGGAGGTGTGCCTTTTTTTCTTCTTTATGATGTACAAAGAAGTTCTGAAAGGATCTGAACAAAATTTCTCCTTGTTTTTACCTGACAAGTCAAGATTTCTCCTAGGAAGCAACGACCCTGAAAAAGATACGGTGGTGCTCGTAGATAATCTGCTGGACCTGAGCTTCCAGTGCAATATTGTGGCCAAAAAGGCTAATGCGATCCTTGGATGCATAAACAGGGCAATCTCCAGTAGGAGTAGAGAGGTTATTTTATCTCTGTATTTGGCACTGGTGCGACCGCTGCTGGAATACTGTGTCAAGTTCTGTTGTTTACAATTCAAGAAAGAAGTTGATAAATTGAAGAGGCCTCAGAGAAGAGCCATAAGAATGATTAACGGATTAGAAAACATGCCTTATAATGATAGACTCAAGGAGCAAAATCTATTTATTTTAACAAAGTGAAGATTAAAGGGGTGACTTGGTCACAGTCTTTAAGTAACTATGTGGGGACCAAATATTTGATAATGGGACCTTCAATCTAGCAGACAAAGGCATAACAAGATCCAATGGTTGGAAGTTGAAGCCAGACAAATGCAGACTGGAAATGAGGTGTAAATTTTTAACAGTGAGGGTAATGAATCATTGGAACAATTTACCAACAGTTGTGGTTGATTCTCCATCACTGACAATTTAAAAATCAAAACTGGATTTGGGGGTGGGAGTAAAGATATGCTCTAGTTATATCAGGAATTATTTCAGGGACGTTCTATGGCTTGAGTTATACAGGAGGTCAGCCTATATGATCAAAGTAGTCTCTTCTGGCCTTGGTATCTGTGATGGACTGGTCTTCCATGGTTTTGCTGGAGGATCTGCTGAGCTTCTTGTGACTGCTCAGACCTTAAATGAAAGTGAAATCCTCTCTCCAAATGTTCTTTATGCAATGAAATTAAATAGGTATGAACAAAGAAAAATCAAAGAATTTTAAGCTGTCATACTAAAAATCTTTTCCGCTCTCTGTTGCTTGGCTTTTAGTCTCTTGACTGTTGTGATATCGTGATTTCACTAATTCTGTAGTCATTACTGAGTCTCCCTGGCTAGACCAAAGCTAAATTTCTAATTAGAAACACAAGCAGAACCTCCCACCACCAACCACTTCACTTTACAATTTTTTGGAGGAAAAATCTTTAAGGCCTTCTTAATTAAAAAGAAAAAAAATATAAAAGAAAAGCAAAAAGAATAAGCTTGATGTTTTTTATTTGCAGATCTCCTTGAAAGGCACTAAAACATGGGCTCTACCTTATCCTAACTGATTGTAACCAATGTATATTCTGACAGGGCTTTAACCTTCAGGAAGCAAAGACTCATAACTCAGAGATGGCCATAACTTGAGGTTGTAGGGTTTTCATCCATTCCTGCAATATTTTTATGGGCATAACTTCATCCATTCTTTACATATACATGTGCTCAGTGTAAATATTGCTTTTTCTGTGTTTGGGAGGTCATAGTTTCCCAGTGCTTGCAACAGTGTTTTGCATTCAGTCTCTTATGAGTGTTTTAGCCTTTTCTTTCAGAGAAGAGGGACTAAAAATACAAAAGTAAAATTGACTGCCGTTTTGATCCAACAAATGGTCCTGCATAATCTACCTCATAGTATGGCCTCAATTAAGATAGTACTTTGGCTGTGCTCTACTTTCCCACTGTTTCACAACTTTTTCCTGGGCACATCACTCTTCTTTGAAAGATCATGAAAAGAAAATGTGTACTCTATCCAGATCAGATTGGCTTCATGCACTTGTAAGAATGTATTTATATATTGCCGTGCTTTTGTACGTTACTTTTTTAAATATTGCCGCTGACCTGGAAGCTTGTTAGTGTGTAATAAAGTTTATTTTTGATAACAAAGACTATATGGTCTTTGAACATCAGTGATACTGTTCCTTACATACCTGTCTGATGTCAATTCTCTCCCTTACCATGGGCGAATTTCACCCAAACAGAGAGCCAGCACAAAAGCTTATGCATCCCTAAGATCTCCACCTGTGAAGCACAATAACAGAATAATCCACTCCTCCATAAGTATCCTCACCAAATAAAGGAAGAGGCTGCTAACACAGATTTTTGATACATTAAGAAAATCCAATAGCATCACAGTGTAAGGTGACACACTACGAAATACAAGTTAATATTCACATCACTGCTCCATACCATCAATCTGAAGGTGTGTCTATGAATAATTTATAATGTGCACTGCATGGTATTTCAGGCTCTGTTACTAAGTACAGGTGCAAACATTTGCCATTCTGGGCATTCATAGGCTGATGCCAATACAGCTGCCTTGGTACGCCACTGTTCTTTTAAAACTTCACCTTTGATTTCACATGTTCTGATAAATGCAGCAGGAAGCTATAACAATTGCTACATTGGGCACATAACAGTCAGACATTTTGCTTCCAGGCTCCTGAATGTACACTTCACTATCATCCTACTGCACCTCCTGAATGTACAACAGAATTTGCATCTTTCTGGGTTTATGCAGCCAAGGAAAGGTTTTATAGGCTATGGCAAAAGTGAATATAGAAGTTACCTAGAAATCAAAGTGGAGACAGAATCATCATCAGTATCAATGTTGATTGGTAGGAACAGAGTTCCTCTAAATCTACATTTGAAAAGTCCAGTTTTTGAAAATTCTAACATCATGCTCTTTGCCTGGCCACCACTGTGTGCACATTCATGAATCTTTCATCACAATCCATTGGGTAATATGCCATGGTGTTAATGTAGTCCTGGACTTATTGAGTGTGGGGCACAGCATAGGTACATGGGTTCTATCAATGACTCCTGCTTTTTGAGAAACCCACGTTTTAATCCCTCAGAGATCTCTGGCACATGGACTACCTTGAATACATGCTCCTGCAACATGCTAAATACTGCCCTGCAAATCTGCATAACAGCTCCCACAGTACTGCCCAGATGACTGGAAACTATCCATGGTTCCACAGGACACAGGTTGACTGCCACTCTATGCTCTACAGTGCGGAGAGCTTTCTTCTTCATGGTCCAGTGGTGTGTAGCATCAGGGCTATCTCACTACAAAGGCACTGAAGACTCTTCTCTGTTCTAATGTTATGCAGCCACTGTAGCCTGTCCCAAGTCTCAGCAACGCCAGCCTACTAGTTTGTGCCACTGATAGTGTTCCTATGCTGACTGAAGAAAAACACGTCCACCCAATCCCTGATAAAGAGGCCACCAGAAGCAGCAGACACAAGATCCAAGTGGTAGAGCCACCTCAGCAGCTGAGCAGGTCACTACAGAAGGAGTGGTTTAAAAAACAAGGTGTGTCCATGTAACCAGAAAGCTACTGAATTTCAGTTACAGACAGAAAAGAGGCAGAATGATCTTCATTTTATGGAGTCCAATTCAGTCCAGTGACTGAAGTAGTATGCCATAGTCCAAATATTTCCCAGTCCCTATGAGAATGAACACTGTAGCAGCAAATCTCACCCACGCACCTCACTGTGCCTCTGTATCATACAGGGCATGCATATCTCCTATGGGTAATCCTCCAAATCCTGCTCCTAATCTCTGTACAAGGGAATTACACTGAATCTATTCCTAGGCTGCACCATCATGGCTGTCAATGAAGGGGTGAGATTTGCCCCTTAAACTGTAAACTCATCTGGGCAGTGTGTTTCTTAGTATTTGTGATCTGCATGGCACTGCAGGCTGTCCCTGCTTAATAAATATGAATATTCTTACAAAACCTCAGCTTGTCACTGAAGTAACAATCTAAACAATGGAAATCTGGCAGCGCTCATATGATACCGTGGTATGCTGAAAATTAAGACACTGTCTGTGGCCCATTATAAAATAGCGGTGGATACCTAGAACAATTTTCTGATGCCATACTTAATTTTCCTTTAGCTAAAGTTATATGCATTATTATTACGCAGATTTTCTTTTATGAAATATTTAGATTTTGAAGTGTTTTGACATGTGGTAAACTTCAGTAAGAAGATAAACATTTTCCATTTTAAGAAAATGTAAATAAAGTATCCTAAAAAAAATCCTAAAAGGTTAAATACAGGCCAATGGAAACCACATGTAGTGGGCCACTGCAGTCCTCACTCAGGCAAAATTCACATTTACTTCAATTGACTTCATTGACTCCAATGGAAGTTTTTATTGAAAGGGCTGTAGGACTGAACCCATAATGTATTAAAAAAAATCAATGTAAATATACAGTAACTGCTTTTCAAACATTATTTTTCTAGCTATTATAACAACTACTTGATCTGCCATTAAAAATAGCATATTGTTTTTTTTGCTCTTAGTGTGGCAAGGAATGCTAACTTTTTAGTCTTTGTACATTTTTACCTACTGTTTAAATATCTGCACCTAGAGCTTGGATGCTTCTTGTATTACTGCAATTTTTAATGATTCAGCAAAGTGCTTATAGAAATGATTGCCTGGTTGTTTGGACTGCTTTGTAAGGGCCAGCTACACAGCTGGTGTAAACTGGCAAAGTTCTTTTGACTTCAGTAGAATGATACTAATTACACCAACTGAGGAGCTGGCTCTAAACGTTATTTATTCTCGTTTCATGACTCTGATGCACACTTTTACAACATATAGCAGATGTAAATGTTTACATACCTAACTAGTTTAATTATAGGACTCCCTTACAACATTTCTCCAGCTAAAAAAAGCATTGTTATATGTATTTCAAAAGTAATTCATGTATGGCAATACCTTTACAAGAAAGATAAACATTTGTAATTGATAAACGATTTTGTTGTCAGATAGAATTAATTTAATTTTATTTCTAAATGTGTTCACTACTTGCAATGAAGTACTTATATTTACTGGGGAAATGATTTTGACTTTTCTCTGAAGGAAAAGCTGTTATGTGTGTGTGTTTCGTGGTGTGCATTTTGACTTCTTGGTTGAACAGTTGAAAGAGAATGTACAGACTACATTTTGAAGGTTTTTTCTACAGATAGATGAATTAAGGTTTTCAAAATGTGCATTATAAAAGGAATGTTTATGCTTCAAATCATTAGTTATGAGGCAAGATATGGTTTTAAGTCCGAGGTCAAGCAGGGTTATGAATAATTACAATCGTTAGGATTTGTTTGCATGGATATAGTTATATATTTAAAATATATAAAAAATTATATAAAATATATAAAAATTTTACATTGTTTGCATGTAAAAAGTTATATATTTAAAATATTTCAATTATCTGAAAAAGAAAAGGAGTACTTGTGGCACCGTAGAGACTAACCAATTTATCTGAGCATAAGCTTTCGTGAGCTACAGCTCACTTCATCGGATGCATCCGATGAAGTGAGCTGTAGCTCACGAAAGCTTATGCTCAGATAAATTGGTTAGTCTCTACGGTGCCACAAGTACTCCTTTTCTTTTTGCGAATACAGACTAACACGGCTGTTACTCTGAAACCTGTCAGTTATCTGAGTCAGCCTATGAGTGTGCTGCTTGTTTTAGAGAAAAATAAAGTTTGACACGATCAGGTTAGTAACATTAGTTATTAAACGTTAGTTATGTATTAAGACCCTGTTCCTACTCACAAAAACAGCTGGTGTATCAACATACTTTAAAAATATTTGTGGCTTCACTGTAAATTTCTAAGATGATGGAATTTGCTTGTGTTATTTCAAAAAAAATTGAAGGATCTGCATATCTGTAGATTCAAGCCAGCTGCTGGGATATACAAAGGAAAATAACTGGTGTATGAGGCAGAGCTTTGTATTTAACCATGGAAATTTATAATTATGACACATTTGCATGTTTTAGCAGTTAGGAGAGCCCTAATTTAAATAAAAAATAATTTAAAACACTTTAAAGGAGTCATAGGTTATTTAGGGTTGGAAGAGATCTAAATAGTCTATTGCAATTGCCCTGAATCAAATATGGATTCTACACTACTTCTTCCTCTTGCCTTGGATGCCAAGAGTTGTACCTTAATTACTTCATTTGAGAAGCTCTTCCACAGACTATCGTAGATCAGGAAAGCCCCTTTATTTGGGAAAGAAATTTGGGCACATACTTAACTTTAAGTCACCACTGAAGTACTTTTCTGAAAAGGGATATTAATACCTAATCTAAATTGATTTTTTTCTTGCTTTAGCACCCCATAATCCCTTTTGTAATACTAGTATCCAACCTGAGATTCTTTCTATTCTGTATTATTGCCCTCCTGATATTCATTTTACAAGTCCTGATATTGCATTCCTCACATATTTCAGACTCCTGTTGGCTTCAGTGCTATCTCCCCTGCTTCAATTAAATATCGCTCTATTTTAAGAGAAGAAGAAATTAATTTATTCTCAGCATGCTGGTTATCTTCTCAAAATTCAGTGCAACTCAACAATGGGTGACGTCTATACAATACACTTCAGCCATATTTAACATCCTTCAAGTTTATGAGCTCTCACTATGCCCGTATTGATGGCCAGTAAGCTCACAGCAACTTTTAGGGAGTTCAGAAGCCATGAGACTGGCTCAGAAATTCTGAGTTTTAAATAAATAAAAACAAACAAACATGGGTCTAATTTAGCCTTTAGGAAGATATTCCCATTTTCTCCCATATTCTCCAGTTTGTGTGTGGTCATGTCAGTTTGGAAACTGAAACACAAAAATATAGGTCTTCCTAACCTAGCTCCTCAAAGGGGGATTCCTCTCACCCTCTGTGGTGGGGCAGTTACCCCACCTCTATGCGAGGTAGGACTAGAGTAGGCCAGAATGGCTGCGTAGAAGGGCAGCCAACCAGGAAAAGGCCTACTGGGGGCCAATCAGGGCCAGTATTACAGCCAGCCAATCAGGGCTAGGCTAGGCCCTATATAAAGGCTGCCCAGGAAGGGAGCAGGCTGTCTGTCCCAGACCTTCATGGGGGAAAGTTTATCTTGGGAGTAGGAGACCAGCACCTTGGACAGAGCAGTGCTGGGCAGGCTTCCGGGGAGCATAGTAGAGTTCCGGCCCAATACCTTCCAGACTGCAGGCCCTGATTGGAAGGGGCCTAGAGGGTGCAAGGGGCCAGAGGGGAAGTGGCCCAGGGACAGTTGGACAAGAGGGCAGGGAGGCTGCCACTAGAGGGTCCCTGAGTTGGGACCCAGACTAATGGGCAGGCCTGGGTCCCCCCCATTCCCCCTTATACAGTACTTGGGTGTGGAGAGGTGGCCAGAACAGACTGCAACCAGCCCTTGAGCTGAGGGGCTAGACTGTGAGGTTGCAGGTGGCCATTGCTGTTAACACCCCTGGAAGAGGGCAAATGTGGACGGGGGGGCACTGCTGGAGGGCAGTGTCCTGAAGAAGGACACTGTCAAGCAAGGAGCATTGTGGGTCTGGATGCCAACGGCGGACAAGAGATGGATGGGACACTGCCGGCAGAGCTCTCCAGGACAATTAAGAGCTACCTCCTGGACCAAATAGAAGGAGGTACTGTGGTGGTGAGTCCTGACCCCATCACACACACTTTCTAATCTCCTGGGTGTTATTTGGTCCCTATTGATCCCCATCTTCTAATGTTGTCTTCCTCAAACCTACCTTTCTGCATCTCAGTCCCCAGCCTTCATTCCAGTCTCTGACCCTCTCCTGTTCAATAATTGCACCAACCTCCCTTTCTGCTCTACCACAGTTTCTTGCTCCTCTGCATTTATCCTGCCTGCCACTCTGTTACATTCTCCCCACGGTCATCTTCCTTGTCTCCCTGCTCCACGCATTCTCTCTCTGTAATTCACCCCCCACACCTCAAGCATTCTTATGTCTCATCAAAGTCTCATGCCCAGGCCACATGTGAAGTTACACATGTGGCCATCTCTACTAGAGATAGTTTCACTTCCATCTAGAATGCTGTAGGGAAACAAGCCACCTGATCGGAGAGCAGCTAGGGCTGTCAGTTTTGGTTGGATGTAGTCTCAATCTTGGAGACTCCAGGACAATCCTGGAGGGTTGGCAATCCTAAAATCAGCCTGTGGCTTTGGTCTCATTGAGAACAATGGGAGATATCAGCCATTTTTATTAAGGCAAAGTAAAATCACGTGAGCCTCAGCTTTCCTGACCTAACAGTTAAAAAAACAAACACTTGAAATAATGAGATTTGTATGCAAACATGCATCTAAAGAAGTTATATGAAAATATGATGTTTTCAGAGTAGCAGCACAAATTCAGTTTACTGATAACCTTACTAGAGCAACAGGGTCATGCAGTAATCTTTGATGGTGCACATAGTGCCTGGGAAAATAGTCACTTTCCACACATTGTTTTACCATTTGAGCAATAGGTCACATTATGTGTAGTGAAAGGCCCTCTGTCAGTTCTGACATACAAGAGGGCATTGGTCTGATTGCTGTGAAAAATAGTGTTTTAGGCCTTCTCTTAAAAAAATAGAATAAGTGAAAGACTTTTTTAAAAATTGCCCTGGTTGTCTTGTGTAACTTTCTCCTTTTCTTTCTATTTCTAGGGAGAAGAGTCTTGCCCTTACTTGCAAATGCCCAGAAAGTGGGAAGGCAGAAGCAGAACACATGCCGCTGCTTGAAGCAGCACTAATAGCCATCTACAGCAGAAGCACCCATCTCTTCCCAAAGATAGCTGATGTGGGAGACGGAGGAAAAAACCTGGCTTCTGAGGGAGAACCTAAGTTAGCTGTGAGAGGGAGCAACAGAGTGCTGCTGAGGAGATCAGCATAGTGGCTAGCGTGTACTGAAGCTAGTTCACTAAGGACTGAGCTCTTGCTCTCCTGTTTTCTTCCATCCCTGGCAGAGCTATTAGCTTTTCTTAGCTTGCCTTCCCTGCCTTGCCAAGCTACTTCTCTTCCCTCTTCGGAAAAAAGAAAAGAGTACTTGTGGAACCTTAGACTAACGAATTGCTTTGAGCTAAGCTAAACAGGCTTAGTGATTCTCATCAGCACTGTTCTACTCCCCCCCCACTACATCTCAGAGGAGGGAATTTCCTCTTTCATCCCAGGCAAGGAAGAATGGCTATGTTGAGAGTAGGTGCTTTGTCCATCGAGTAGAGATCTTGAGGGAGGGTGTGTGGTGGTTTGCTCTCCTGCTTCTTAGGCTGTTCCTATGGCTTCTGTATGGCAGCAAATTTCTCTGGCTCCCCCACAACTGCTGGGTATTGCTGCTCCCAAGATAATCTTCCTGGGAAGATGTGAGAGACTTACCTGAAGGTGGGCAAAATAATCACAAGTGGGTAAATCTCTCATATCTTCCTGTCCCTTGCTCATGGTACCAGTGACTCCATCAGGCTGAGTTTCCTATTTGCATGCAATTAAGATTCTAGCTGTTGAATTAAGTTTCTTACACATTTTTTATAACAAGTCAAAAAAATGTTTTGACATGTGTAACCATTCTGCTGGGTTAATAGCAGCCACAGGGGCCAGGCTCAATACATCTAGAGTCCCTACCTAAAGCAGTTTGAGCTCCCAAACCCAGGAAAACTAAATGCACCCTCCCTGCATGGCCTTCTGAGAAAGAACTTCCTCACTCACAAGCATTCCAAGACTTTGTGTATTAGGAGAAAGGAAACACAGTCATGAACTTGGAAAAAGACGTAATAGAATATATATGCAAACAAAGAGTAAAATATCCCCCCTTTCTGTGATGGTTTTTTTTGGCAGCAGTCCATCTAACTCCCTTCCCTCCCACCAGTGAGAATGTCCTACAGCCATGTCCATTGGCCTCACCATTTCACTCATCCACCAAACCCCAGTCATGGTTTGGATAGCTGAGTAGCAGCAGCCCAAATGTCTCTTTGCAGGTCTGTTTTCAGTCCCAAGGGAGCTACTTGCCTGGAAGTGCCACCACCTAACCCCGTTTAGTGATTCAGCTTTAAGGTGCTGGTGTGTAGGGCCTCATAGCTCTGCTCTCACCTCTGAATTGTCTTTTACTTTGAAGTCCTCTGATTGCCCCTGCCACAAAATCCTTAGTCTTCAATCTCTTATTGCAAAGTCCTGAGGGAGGGGAGCCAAGAGTACTTAAAATCCTTGAGCAGAGGTGCTGGAACTAGGGGTGCTGCAGCACCCCCTGACTTGGAGTGGTTTCCATTATATACAGGGTTTACAGTTTGGTTAAATGGCTGACAGCACCCCCACTGTAAAAACTGTTCCAGCACCCCTGCTCCTGACTGCTTGCAAAGGAGGTCTTTCACTTCACTGAGCCTCTCTAGGAGCTCTCAAAATCCAAGTTCATGTATAGTAGATTGTGGGAATTTTGGGTAACCTATGCATATGAAACTTTATGGCAGCACTTTTTCTCATCAGTAGAGGAAGTAGAGAACTCTTTCCCCTCCAGAGGACGTTGGGGAGAAATGCAACCAGAACTGAAAGAGAGGGTTCTGAAAGACATAAAGGAACAGCTGCAGACTGGTGCACAAAAAGCATCTTTCACAAATTCCTTTTTTCCTTGTAAGTCTCCCATCCAAATATTGACTAGGCCCAATCTCTCTTGGTTTACGAGATCTAACAAAATCACAGCCTAGGGCTGTAGTCTAGAGACAGTGAGTGTTTGTGTTTACTGAAGCCCCATGGGGTGAGTTAAGACCAGGTGTCAAATTCAAGTCTCCTACTCAGTACTAGAGAGATCTCACTAGGACACCAGGCAAGGCATCAAATATGTACTGCCTTTCAAAACAATATTACTAAAAATGTTTAAAATAATTAAAAGCAGCCACTGGTACTGCAGAGAAGCAACAGTCTTATAATACCAGGTATTTTCAAGTGATCACAAGTACTAATAGGACTGAATCTGCTTAAAATTAGAGCAAATCAGACATACCAACAGTAAAAACATCTGCTTTAAAGGAACCTGCTGTGAACTGCAACTTCCTAGCACTTACAAAATATATTAATTCCATAATGAAGTCCTATATCTGGGTTTCTTGTTTCTTACAAGCTATTCAGTCTTGTAAGTAGTTGTGTGGATGACCAACAGAAACATTAGGGAGGGTTATTATTGGAGAAAAGTGTTGTTGCACAGGGATAAAGCAGGTAGGAGTTTGAGTCCATAAAAATGAAAAATACATAAACATGTGAAACACATAGCCATGATGGCATGTATTTCATGATATTTAGAGGCGACTATAGTCATTTGCCACAGACCAGCACTTTGGTATAAACAAGATATAGGCGCCGAATGATACTAGTTGGTCTGTATAACATCATAAAAATAAGAAACCCAAAAGACTTGAAGAAAAGGAATTAAATTGTCTTTGTCAAACCATATATCTTAAGAAGATTCATCTTTCAGCAGGAACATATATGTACATTGGATAATCCTGTTATGCTGGGGGTTGAGTGATATTCATTGATGCTGGTGGGTGTAATGCCTGCTCTTCGTTCACGAAAAATGTAAGAAACAAACTCCTTCATGGAACTAGGCAGCAGAAACAATAGGAACCACCATCCAAAGCAAAGAGGCTGGTCAGGAATTTTAGTATGTGGGTGGAGAGGTTCCTTTGTGGTCTGATAATAGACGCAAAGGCAAGGGATTGATTTGATTGCAGTTGTGTCTCTGCATCTGTGGGAGAAGCAGTAAAAAACATCAGAGAAGCAGAGAGATGCAGTGGAAAGATAAGGAGATGGCCAGAACAAGCACTGGGAGCATAGCCTAGAGAGAAGCCTTTTGGGCAGAGTGCTGGTTGAAAAAGGCTTGGAACTGTGAGCAAAAAAAACTATCTCCTGTTGTTTGATTCCTCACAGGATTGCATTAAAGAAATATCTGACTCTATCATCAATTTCTTATAATAAATTAAACGTGTCAACAGGCACCTTATTTCAGAAATCAGAAACTGGCCCTTAGTACCATACCTAGTTCTAGGGAGAAAATCAGAAATCCTTCATGTGTAATAAACGGCCTAAACATGCACCCACTAAACTCCTAGGGCAAAGTTTCCATTGACTTTTATGAGGGTATGATCATGCCTTTAAATAAATTTATGGTCTGATTCTGCAGTCCTTGAATGCTTATAGCTGACTTCATTTGGAGTTTTGCATGTGCAAGAAATGTAGGATTAGGCTATATTTGTAACTCAAATTAAATTTGTTACCCCTTGTTCTTTAGCCACTTCCCACTACTTATACTTTGTGAATACTTGACTAAAGTTACGATTGTTAAAGCTTTTATTCTTTTATAATAAAGTTTGTATAAAATATAAAATACTATTTTCAGGGGTTCTATGATCATTTTTACTAAAAAATTCTCTTGTGTAGAATTTATTACTAGAACATAACAGATGGGTCTTAGGAAAATGAATGTATTAAAGGAGTGCTCTTGTGCAATAGGTGATTTTAGAAGATATGTGGCGATCTACTACAGTGAGAGCGGAGCAAATTCCACAGAATTTTCTGTTTAATAGTCAGCTGATTTTTTTTTTTTTTAAATGTACTTCAGCTGGATTTGTGTTCCTTTTATGTTTGCTGTCTGTGAATGTTCTAGCCAGTGTATTTATTCACTAAAACAGCACATTTGATTTGCAGAAAGCCAATTTTGTATTTCTAATCAGGAGTTTTTGCTCTTGGAACCAGCTTTTAAGGGTGATTTATATCTGTCCAATCAAGGAAAGAAACATACTGTATGACCTAAATGTACAATACAAATAACTTGGATCTCAAATATTGAATCTTACAAAGAGCTACTTATGAACAATTTATTGGCCAACAATTATTTGGTGGATAATTTTAAGTAACAAATAAACTAGAGAAAATCATGTTCTGTTTGCGGATAATTGACAGACTGAAAGAAGTGAGATGCATTGAATAAATTATGTGTTAAGAATTATGATCATGATCCAGCAATGCACTTATGCATATGCATAATTTAAGCACTTGAGTAGCCCCTTGCAGACACATTTCCATGGGTCCAGGCCTGCGCAGGAAGAGGAGGCAGAGAATTGGTGGGATGGGTGAATAGTTGGTGGGATGGGGTGAGGATAGATGAACACAGTTATCTCCTTGTCCCACAGAGGTAAATAACCCTAGGGCTGTATTAGTTCTTCTGTTGAAACTTTGCCCCTCCTCCATTCCCCCTTGGGGTCCAAGAAAGACAAGGTTGCCACAGGTGGTGCCTGGTAGCCTGGTTCTTATGGTGTGTCGCCACAGTATTTGGTGGAAGTGCAGGTGCATGTGTTGAATGCATTGATACGAACACTAGTAGGAAGCATGTAGGTGTGGATGTGTGAACATGGCTATGGTAGCAGGATATGTGGACACAGAACTGATCTGTGTAACTTGTAACTGGTTCGGGTGACACGGTCTCTGTAAAATCATGGTTTAAAAACTAATGTGACAGGGCCTAAGTGAATTGCTCAAGATCGCAGAGCGAGTCAGTGCCAGCCAGAGCGCAGAACAGAATTTTGACTTCCAGTCTCCTTTACTAAACATTTGAAAATGCTGCCTCCTTTCATGGTGTTTTTAATACAATTTTTGCTGATATACCCTCCAAGAGTCCTTGTCTTGGTGACGTTGAAGATTTTTATAGTTATTTCAGCTAGGAGATCCATTTCACAGTAGTGGCTTAGAGGCTTATAAGGTTATGACCTGCACATAATATTATTTGCCTTCTACTGATTCTATGATTATGTTAAAAAAAAAAGTTACCACAACAATGATCAATTATGTTCTAACCGGGAAAATGTGAAAAGTACATGTGACCCTACATCCACTCATTTTAACTGCCCACATTTATTGTCAGTTGTTTTTTAACCTATATGTAATGAGGTTGCTATGGTAAAAACAAGTGGTGGAACTGGAAAAAGGTGAGTCAGAGTGGTCTACATTCTTTAAAAATCAGCTTTTTAAATATGTTTTTTATTTCTTTTTGCAATTTGTTTTAGTTTTTTTCTAATTTTCTGACACAAAACAGTCAATCTAATTATTTTAGATATAACACTCTGAGGTTCTTCTCTGATTTATCAACATGGTTTTGAATATAATTTTCTTTTGGCAAGCTGAAAGACTCCCTAAAGAGGTTCCAGATGCCAGACATGTACATGTGTAACATTATTCCTACTGAAAGGATAACTTTTGATTTTTAATAAAAAGAAACAAGTGTAACAAACAATACACTAATAGATGAGAAAATAGGGAGGGGAAATCTATACTATAAAACTAAATGAAATGGAATTCAAACATCTAAAGAAAGCATTTTTAATCCAAACCAAACAAGGCTCCAAAATTAAAAATAAAATAGTCGGAAAAAACCTCTAATTTTAGAAGACAAAGTAAAGAAAATGAAAATGAATAAAAACAGTGAGGCAGACAAACAAGGACTAAAGTGCAGAAGATGAAAGAAGAAAATGAAAAGAAATATTGAGAAAGGAATATGTTAGACAAGAATAATAAACTGAAATGTATCAGAAAAGAAAGATATACTGTACTTAAAATGCAAGAAATATAGCTCAAACATATAATACTCTAAAGAAAACAAGAATGTGAAAATACACAAGAAAGGAGAAAAATATGAAAAACCTCTTTTTATATTTGTGTCCCTGTTCAGATTACTTATTCTGATCTTTGTTTACATCAATCTTACACCTCCTAGGTTGTAACTCAGCTGTAGCCAAGCTAGGCTTTGTATATTTGATCTAATGCTGTCAAACCTCACAGTGAAGCTGTTAAGTTGTTATCTGAAAATAAAGACCTAATCATGTGAATGTATTTAGAACAAAAATTCATGTTATAACTACAGTATTCCTAAAGGTGTTATAAAATATAATTGTGATTAAGCAAAGCTCATGCTACAGCTGTGGGAGTTATAGCCAATAATAATGTATTGACATTTATGTGGTTATGATTTCCTGACCCTGACTAGTTTAAGTATTGTTGTAGTAATCACCAAGAATTTCATGTTCAATGTAATGCCAAGAATTAAAAATAGCATAACTGATTAACTATAGTAAAATATTAATACACAATAGTAAAATTAAATACTATACATTATGCAGGGTTGCTAATAATATTCTGCCCTCACAGGATGGCAAATGATTGTACTTTATGGGAAATATTTTTTAAGAAATAATAAAAAAGTTAGAAAACATGAACAATTAGTGTTGCCTAAAGAGTTGCAACAGCTTACCAAACAATCTAAAACTGTGTGGATACTGTTACAGGAGAAAAATGGCCTTGTATTTTAAAATGATTTTATTATCCTGTATTTTAAACAACTAGGTTATCACATTTTTCAAATTATGGCACTATTGTATCAGACAATGAAATTTGATTTAAACCTACTTTTAAACATTTTCCACCCCCACAAAATGTTTTAGCTTACGTGAAAAGCTGATTGTTTATTTTAACATTCTCTTACAGTTTAATTTTAAACCACTAATAATAAGGATGCTAATAGATGATATCATTGATAAACTTCCTAGTTAAGGAGGACCTAAAACCAAAAATGATACTGCTTCTTTAAAAGTTTATCCCAATGGCACCATCATGTAAGCATACATATGGGACAGTAAAAATGGAAGACGACACATTAAATGACATTATTATAAAATGCAATACTCTTGGAATGATCCCTTATTAAATTAGGCTCTATGATCTGAGATGAATTTTCCCAATCCCTAATCCATCACTAGAGAAATATTAAAAGATAGGTCTCAACTGGTATTAGAATCGCACTCAGTCTC